>NC_054371.1:139396950-139634450 GCF_017654675.1 Xenopus laevis | reverse complement strand
ATACAACTAAAGGGAAATGTGACTTATGCAACAACCTTGCTTAACTAAAGGAAAATATACCCATTTGCAAACGTATTGCTTATCGTATTTTTATTTTTCTATAAATGTACAGTAAAACATAAGTATAGGTTATTTTTATAAAGGTTATTTTTTACAGAGAACCTTATATATATATCTACAAATGTATATTTCCTAGAAGAGGGATTGGCAAAAGCATTTACCCTGTGAAAATAAAATAAAATTGCAGTTACATGACAGATGTTGCCAATTTATTATATAACATGGATCCTATTTGTTATCATGTATAAGGACCCAAAAATGTTTAACCACAAAGGGTTCTTGAGCCACCGATGTCTGAAAACCTCCACTTTTTAAGTCCGAAAGCACAGAAGTTTAAAAGAAAAACAAAATAAAGAATATCACTACTGTGGCATTTACCTCACAGCTGATCTCACGGCATCCAGTTTTTCTTCTGAAACTAAATCTGTTTTGTTTATGATTAGTACATCAGCCAAAGCCACCTGTCTGAGAGACATAATTAATACAGAATACTGATTAAGTACTTACATATAAGCCCAGTTAAATGCACACATATAAAAGAAAAAATGGAGGGTGACAATAATCTCGGTTATAACAGAGATTACTTACTAGCAGAGAATGGTATGGTCCAGGGTATATTTAATTTTTATACCACACTGCTCTATAATTTTGCCTACATATTTTGATGTACAATTTCTGTTTTTTTTGTGGCATCTGTAGATTTTTATTGGTTTCCTGGCTCCCCACTTCTTATTAATTTAGCTAGGATGTGCTATAGTGGTCTGAGTTCTAGGAAAAAGGAATTCTGATGATGCAGAGTCTAGATGCACCATGAGTAGGGTAAGGGCAATAATATCATTGTGAAAAGAAAAGGCTGCATTTTTACTACTTATTGTCTTAACAAATAAAACTGTTGAAGCTCACTTCCACGCTGTAAACTTTACCTTGCTGCCTCATTGATAAGACCCTCTGGTTTTTCCTCTTGAATGTGCTAGAAAAAAAGTAATATGTCACCAAGATTTAAAAAGTACATTTCAGAAAAGTCATTGTATACAGTAATATGCCATAAAGCAATGTATGTAAAAAAACAGAATCCATCACGCATGCAATTGGGAGATGTTACTGTCTTAAATTTATATCAGCAGGTATTGTGTAACCCTACTTATTAGTACAGTGCTACATACAGTATGCAGGTGCTTTATAAATACTTTATAAACATACAGATGCACTGAAGAAAAAATATGAACATTCTCGTATTATATAAATATATCTTACATTATAATGTTTTAGCTCTAAGTGTTTACAATTATCCTCACACCTTTGTATAAACTTAATTTCCTACTAATGTACATTTCACATGCCCCAAAATAAGACAATCCCATAACAGGAAAATCTGCTACACAGACATATTTAGCCCAAACCCTAATTTACCTTGGATTCTGTCATGATTTTTATGATGTATTTTTTATTTCTAAATTACACTGTTTACACTGCAAATAATTCACTCTACAATATAAAATTTCATTCCTGAACAGCAAGTGTTTGTGCAAGTATTTCTTTTAGTTGTAAGTTTTGGTGTGCAGACAGCCATCTCAGGTCATTTTGCCTGGTCATGTGATTTCAGAAAGAGCCAGGACTTTAGGATGGAACTGCTTTCTGGCAGTGACATCTAGTAACTGCTGAAACGAAAGTGAAAGTAATTACTTGCCCCGCCTCTATGCTTAAGGCATAGAAGAGGGGCAGGCAATACTTGATTGACAGCTGAGATTTTTAAATGAGTTTACAACAGCTATGAATGCTTTAATAAAAAAAGAATTTGGATGTCATGTTTAATTTGAAAAGGACTTTTATTATACAGCTTTTTATGTCTGGGTGACAGGTCCACTTTAAAGAAACTTGTGTAGTAGTGGTCACAAAATGTATAACCTGCAAGAGACCCAACCCCACACCCATGCAAACCTACATACACTTTCTTTTTACTTTATATCATGGAGGGGAAGTAGCCTGTTCCTGACACCACCAAAGGGGAAGACAAGCCAGAAAATCCGAGCAATTGGAAGGAGTTAGAGTTGAAAGTAGTAGGTCTAGCAATACCTGCTGGACCCTCAACCTGCCAAACTCACAACTGTAACCCTCATTAATTATACACACCTGTTGAATGGGTTACCCCACTGCTCTGACAGTTATTGGATACACTTGTGCATTACTACTGTGCAGCTTATGCAGTTTTACTACCTATATAATTTTTTTCCCCAAGTGTGACTTTTTGCTTCCACAAAAACAATCAATGTGCTTTAAAATGTTGTGTAAATTCCTGTTAAATGCACCTTCATAAATAGGTGCACCACAGCGGTTGCATTTTTACAGTATCAAGCTTTAATGGTCTCTTTCAGTTACAAAGTTCCTTTAACAGGATTCTTGTGACCCCACCAATATCCCAATCAATTAAAAATTATAGATAAGAAGAAAGCATCTTTCAGCACCTGTATACAAAAGGGATTTATCCAATTTAAAATGTCAGTCCATTAAATGAAAACTTCTGGTTTAACAGCTGCAAAATGTTGGATGCATGGCAGAACTAATTGTTTTCAAAGAGATACTATTGGCCTGTAATCTAATGTATTATATTCCATATATTTGCACTATTAAGAAATTATTTCCTTTAGTCATGCAGACTCTACATATAACTCAAAAACAAAAATTCTACAGCATTTACTCATGCAGTTAAAAATAATTATTAACTTAAGAGATATTAAATCCAGTTCAAAATCATGTGACGTTGTGTTGTCCAATCGTTTGTCCATGATAAAAATGAATATTTCCGATCTCTGGGTGACATTCCCATTAAGCTGATCGTTCATATCAATTACCACTTCACTTTCAATTTAGCAGTGTAGCTGTGCAGTGACATCCTGGAGATGGGTCTGTGGTTGATCCAGGCCTGTGAAGCATGACACTCTTTAAATTGCTCCCTATTCTTCTTATGTCACTGCTTGTATTCCCTTAAATGAAACCCAGCTATTGAGGTCAAGACTCTCTGGCAAAGGAATGAACACGCAAGCAGGGCAGCTGCACAAAAGCACAAAGTTACTTATTTCTGTGCCTTCTGAAAATGGAAAGTTTCTATTATACTGTCAGTCTGTCAGAGGTGTGAGGGATTAATGTTTTTTTTAATAATGTACAAAGACTTATTAGCTTACAAAGTAGTTCAGCATTTTATATTTATATAATTTGCTTTTCCATTCTTTGACAGAATTTATTAAACATCCGCCAAAAAATATATATATTTTTTTGCTTTTCATGTCTTTTTGCCTTCTAGAAAGTGAGACAAGACTAAGGGGGTTATATATCAAAGGTTGAGTTTGTGAGGTTTTTTTCTCTACCTCGAATAAACTCACAGCTGGAATGTTTGCTTATTTATGAAGAAACCCGAATGTTAAAAACTCAAATCAATGCAATCAGTGGAAAAACTTGAATACTCTAATTGATCGTGTTAACAACCAAAAAAAACTTGAATAGATTTTAGAGCGAAAAACCATTTTATAAAAAAAAAAAAAAAAAAAAAAGAAAATCATGAAGCCTAAATAATCTTTAAATACAGTAGTTCAAAGGACCTCTGCCATCGACTTCTACATGACCTCGACAGGTTTTAGCTGGTTTATTTTCAGATTCAGGTTTTTTGCAGCTTTGGGGCATAATAAATCTCAAAAAATTTGAGTTTTTTTAGTTCTGAAACTACCCTCTAAAAACTCAAATTTTCCTGGAAAAACACAACTCGGCCTTTAATTAATAATCCTCTAAATGTCACAGAAGTGCTTGCTATGCTAGCAAGGTGGGAACTAAATCTGATGATAAAAAATAGCATCATATAGAACTCATGATGGGTGAAAAAATTCGCCTTGCGTGAATATGTGGCAAATTTTCGAGTTTTGCAAAACTGGCGCAAAAATTTGTCTGCGTCAAAATCAATTTGGATGCGTGTCGGAAAAGTCGTTTGCGGCAAAACCGTCACGCTTCAGCACTATCCGGACGCCCATTGACTAACGCTGGCGTCAAAATTTACTCGAGCGGCAAAATACGCATTTCTATAATTTTTCTCTAAATATAACCTTTTTAGATTTTCTGCCAGTTGCCATTATTATATGAAAATGTATAGTGTTGAAATGAACATTCATTTCAGTTCATTTACATGACACTGAATAATTTGATCTAATGATAATAGGGCTTATTTACAAAGCAGGATGCAAAGTGCATAAAATGGCTGCAGTGGGCCATTTCTTTGCACACCATGTTCTGCATTGTGTAAGTTGCCACTCTGCTTTGCACTTGAGCCCTGGGAAATGAAAAATGACCTCCAATATCTGCAACAACAATGCCAAATCTGAAGCCCCCACCTATAAAGCTTACTGCATCCCTCAGTGCTGGGAGGTGTAATACAATTAATTAACTGGGCAGTAACAGGTTGAAGCAATTCATTGTTGTATCTGACACCAGTATCAATGTTATTTTTCTCTACAGACATTTGCAAATAAAAAAGAAAAACTATAAAGTCAGGGGAAAATTTAATTTCTAACACCTCTTTTTTACTCTAAAAATTCTTACCACTGAACCCAACCCTTTCCCCACAACGTGTCTTCATGGCAGAGTCAAGAAATATTGCTTGGCAGTAAAGAAGCTGTTTACATTGCATAAAAAGTATTTTAATTAAAATATGAATTTAAAGGAGAACTAAACTCTTGCAAGCACATGGTTTTTTGGCCCCTACTTTAGTTTTCCTGCTGAATTATACATTTTGGAAGTGTAGAGGGTTTATTCCTTTTAATGTAGGGTCTACAGAATTCTTTCTACAGGGTATTATAATACTAAGGCAATATCACAGATAAAGCAAGCACAAAATAATGAACATACACAAATGAAAGTTTAATCTATAGTGGCTCTTTTACATATATATAAAAATATGAGAGTTTTTTTGCAGCAATATCATGTACTGTATATTTATAAGTAACTTTTCTGTTTCACTGTACTTATTTCTGTCCCGCTTCTTATCAAGTTATCTTACCTGCAGTGCATATTTAGCATCCACTACAGATACAATGCCTGTAAAAGTACAAATAAACATAGGTAAATGGTACATTGCCTATCCACAAAACTAAAAACAAAATAAATTGACTTCAATGTTTATTTTTACCTTTCTTTTGTTTTGGAGAGGATGATTTTTATTTATGAAATGTTTAATATGGCAAAGAAAAAAAATCTCCAGTACACAGCAGTGATAATTTCCCATGATGCAATACAAGACAGCAGCTGGGTATACAGGTTAGGCTGCTGGAAAACTACTCCTGCTGTAAAGATAATTACTTAATTACCATTGATGTAACATTTGCAGAGATGTGAAAACCTAACATTTGCTATGCAGGGCCTGATCTGCCCATTGACAAACACAATGAGCCAAATTGGCCAATATAGACCTACATCTAACTGTTCAGTAGTCAGATACCACAGAGCACTTATGCAATTCCATATGTTTATCACTATATAAAGACACCTATACTTTTTAATAGCATTTACTGTTTTGCAGATGTTTGCTTACCATCTAAGTATATGTCACTTCCTAGTTCAGCATCAACCCAAAACATTGAGGCTACTGCGCCTATCAGAAGACAGAAATGCCCAAGCGCAAGTTAATAAGGTAAAATCACACTCATACAAACAAATAACAAGGAAATGTACTAAGCAACATCATCAAAACAAAATGTAGCAAAACCTTGTAATGTTCAATAATTGTTACAGTCTAATAGAGGGTTAAAGTAAACCACTTCTGCATCCTATGGCATCTTTACTGCATGCCCATTGTTGACCACCCTCAACCCAATAAGCAGTGACTGTGACATTTTTAGTAAAAAGGCTAACACTTGCATAAATAGTAAAATATATTAAACGTTTTGCTCCTTTCTTAGCACCACTTCTGCCAAAAGAAACATTAGCAGTGGAAAGGAAATAAATATTGCACATTCTCAAACCCTCAGCAGACTTCTACATGACAGGGCTGTCTTTAGGCATGAGGAACTAGTAGGAAAGCAATGATAACAGGGCTCGCTGAGATGTTCTGAGCTGTCTCTCAAACATGAGATGTGGCCTTCCAGACATCACTGAATGTCAACATTGTAATACTTGTCAGCTGCAGGAAATGCTCAGCCAAGCAAGATATAGCAAGGGCCAAAGGACCTAATGGCTTTCTGATACCTATTGATTTGATTCCCAAAAAGCTTAATAGTTTTCCAATTTGGCTGAAATGTGGTTTGCCACGAACAAGAGTTGAATTAATGTCCTCTCTTCAAGAAATTACTTTAGCATGACAATTATTTAGCCTTGAACGAGAGTGTGTCAGGCTGCCAAATACAAATAAGTGAATTGTCAGTAACATTTCTCCACTTCGGACATAGTAACAGAAGTTTCTTCAATTTGGCAGACCAAATGTAAAAACACAAGGAAAGTACAATTACTATACAATGATTTTAAATTAAGTCAAATTAAATTAAGGATGTCCTACAGAACCACAAAAGCAGTTACTGAAAGCAGTTACTGAATATACATATATATATATATATATATATATATATATATATACATATATATATATATATATATATATATATTGCTCCACATTTACACTTAATAGATTAATGGCTCTGCTTCTAAGAAGGTACCATATAAATAAATACATTTTTTTTTCAACTTAAAGGAGACATATAGGATAAATTGGAAAAACCTTAATTTTGTAGACAATAATGTATATTATATGGTGGTGGTTTTACTTTTGGCTGAAATATTGTCTTCAAAATCAGCTCCTATATTTGAGCTCCCCATAGATGTTCTCTAGTCCCTGTCCATGTTACAAATGAGGGGTGGGTGTGTCCTAACAGACCCTGCCAGAAGCACAGTAGGAGGGAAATAGCTAATCACAGCCCTGCAGTCACACAAGCACAGACAGACTTCAGGTCCCTATCAGGTCAGCCTAGCTGCTGATTGGTTTCTATCGTACAGTGCAGTGTGCTGATTTCTGCTGGCTCCTCTGCACAGCCAGACAATTCAGCAGGCAGGAGGTAAAACAGGTGGGTGTGGCTAGTAGGGTTTTTGCAGAGATTTTCAATAAAGTAACCAGAAACCCAACTTTTTAAAGAACATGTCTTCTATATCTAAAAGAGTTTAATGCACTGGTACATTCTTGTTTTTTACATAACATGTCTCCTTTAAATATAGTAAAATATACATGATACAAAGTTTGTGTCTTGCAACTGTCTCTAGGACCATAAACTAGGGGTAGACAGAAGGGGTATATGCCAAGCACCTCCCCCCACCCCCCAGTGTTACGTCTTAGACACATGCCTCTCTTGTCTACCCCTAGTTCCAGCCCTGATAGAGTAAGGGGGATACCTGGTGCATTTGCAGTAGATCAGGTTCTTCTGCACATGTGCAGATAGGGGGGTGGAGGGGGCTGAGGTCTTGTGTTTTTGGGCCGCACCGGAGTATTGTTTACATCTATTAGAAGACTGCTTTACCAGCCAGTTACTACAGGGAACCTTACAGTGTCAATGCAGGGCCTGTAAAAGGGTAATAATTTTGGAATAGTTATGGTATCTAGAGTAGAATGGAACTGTAATCAAATGATACCTGGATCTGCTAATCCTGTTGTTTCCAGCAATATATAGTCAAACTTCCCTTTCTTCTGCATAAGATTTTCAATGGCTTTTAGACCATTGTCTCTGTAATACATATGCAAAGGCAGAAAAATATTTAATCATACAGTAAAGACTTGAGGGTATTGTAATTTCAGCAGCTTTACTTATATTTTACAAAGAATATTTCCAAATTGGCATTTACTTTGGAACAGGTTTTACTGCACAAAGACGCATGTATTAATTGGCCACCTACACCTCTGTGGGTCTACACTCCCAGGACAGTAAGCACAGGAACAATCAAAACAAGATTTGTGTGAACAAGACTAATAGGTTACAATGGTATACGGGTTCATGTGAATGATATGCCTGTAAAGCACCACTTAAAATGTGTCGGTCCTACAAAAGGTAATTAAATCGTTTTTTTCTCCATACCCGAAAATACAAATCAGAATAGTTAAACGGAATAAATGAAAATATGTTTTGCAACTGCAATGCACTACACACCAAAATGCATAGGAGGACAAAGTTAATTATTAGTTGAAACGGTCTCTTAAAAAGTGACTGATTTCTAGTAAGCTACAACTCTGGGTTGGATGCAGTAGTTAGCTAAATGTTTAATAACTTCATGCAAATTCTATAAAGCCTAAAGGTGGCCAAAGCTGACCAAGTATCCTCTTCGCACAACTGGGCACCATACACATACTAATAATTGTATGAAACAGTTGTTACTTAGCTAGCTTAGAACTCTTATTAAATCAAAATAGCACAATCAATATAATGTAAATTCTCTAAATGCGAAATAAATACTATAAAGCATTGGCTATGTTTTTCCTCTCAAAAACTGAACTAAATGTTCCACTAGACTGAGGCTTTACATTTAAAAACCCTTAAAGTTAAGTGTTTAGTAAATTTTCCTTTTAAATAAATATGTACAGGTTCCAAAAGTACTACCCATTTTTCTGCTCATTATATTTCTGGTATAACAAAATTGACATAAGACAAATGTTTCACTTCTCCACAGCAGTATGTGTAAAGCAGTCATAAACTAACCACAGTCCATGAGGCAGCCCCAGCCCCATTTTTTTGGTACTATGAAAACCAATAAGGCACCAGCCAGGAATACATCACCTAAATAATTTATCAGATTTAAAGGCAATATATAGCCAATGCACTCCATTGGAACTAGTTTAGTCTTAGTCTGCAACATGATCAATATTTGGTTTGGAGCTATGTAATCACTTTCATTGATGGAATAAAATAAATATGTGACACATACACCGAAATAAGTAATACTTACTTTACTGAGCAACACAGACAGCCATTCCTTAATTCCAACCATTCTTCGTACAGTTCGCCAGCTTGACTTATTGCTAAAGACTTCTCCACAGCACTTCCTGTGAACAGCACATTTTCCCTTAGTGAGACAACACTGCTTTTTAACATAGCTTGACCATTTTTAAAGGCAAACTAAAGCTTAAATAAAGAAGTAGCTAGAAATGCTATACATTATGTTTTAGGCTTCTGTACCAGCCCAATGCAAACGCAGTCTTTTAGCAGTAAAGATCTGTCCCTCCAAAGATGCCCCAGTAGCTCTTTTCTTCTGATTCACTGCACATGCTCTGTGCTGCAGTCACTTACTGAGCTTAGGGACCGATTCAAAATATACAGTACACATAGAATATAAACATCACTGTATAAAGCGGTTTAGTAATTAATACAGATAATTTTGACATGGCAGCACAGAAACCAGTGCAACTAGCATCATAATTTACCCTGTAGCATTAGCTTATATTACAGGCAAACCTTATTTTCTGCTTCATAAATTGCGAAGACACCTAAACTTAGCTTCTCAGCACCTGCTCAGAGCCCACTGAGCATGTGAGTGTTGCAGACACTTTCCAAGATGGTGACCCCTGTGACAAGTTTGAGATCCTGGATCATTGCTGCTATTGAGAAGGTAAAACTTTAGACTTGGTTCTCCTTTAAAGCAATGCCCTAGTCACATATGTACTAAAGCCCTTCAATACAACATCAGTAATATCAAATATACATATTGATGAAGGTGTTATTTGCATGCATTATTACAACCAGCACATGCTTACTGGGCAAGATTTTCTTGCTCTAGCTCCAAACCCCCTTGAAGCCCAATCAGAAAACACACACATTCATTCAGTGATAAGGCCATGTGCAACATCCTCAAGGGAATTACAAAACACGGTAGGGTTTGCTTTAAACGAACAGCATTGCCATTATCAGAGATATACAGTCATATGAAAAAGTTTGGGAACCAGCCTGCATAATAATTTACTCCACTTTCAACAAAAAAAGAGAACAGTGTTATGTCTTTCATTTCCCAGGAACATCTGAGTACTGGGGTGTTTTCTTTTTTTTTTTTTTTTTTTTATTAACAATTTGTCAAAAGTTTTAACAATTTTCCTTTTACAGGAGAAAGGATTGAGTCAAGAAGAGAAAGAAGAGCGGGAAGAAGAGGAGAGAGAGAAGAGAACTACCTGGGGTTGGTCACTGGCATATGCGAACACTGCAGATAAATAATAAAGAGAAAGATAAAGAGACCCAAGATAAAAAAACGAATTCTGGTAAGGATTAAATAGTCCATTGGGCTGTTCTCTCATATAGTTGTATGCGGTCCACTTCCGACTGGACTTCCGCAGCAGATGGTAGCGAGGGACTTTTCCAGTTCCTAGCCAACAGGCTTCTACTGGCTAACAATATTTGAATAGTCTGTCGTTTGGTTGGTTTATCCATTTGTATTGCAAACAGACCAAGTAGGGCCATTCCTGGGGACAGTGTATGGGATATTCCTGTGGAGTCCGTTATCATTCGGTTGACCATAGACCAGTATCTTTGTGCAATGGGACATGCCCACCAGATATGCAGCAGAGTTCCAACATCCAGCTGGCACCTCCAGCAAACATTTGGTACCTCGGGGAAGGCTTTATGTAGTTTCTCCGGAGTCATATACCATCGGTACATTATTTTTGCAGTTAGCTCATGATGGTTAAGTGCCCTAGAGAATTTGGACGTTTGACCAAAGAGATACTCCCACGCCTCTAGATCTATCGACAGTTGCAAGTCGTTTTCCCACGCTGCCTTCGCCGACAGCAATTGACTGGATGTGTTTTGCATAAGAGTATTATAGACTAGAGTGATTCCTTTCTGGGATCTTTGGGTATGCCAACATTTCGTTTCATATCTAGTCGGTGGGTTTGCACTCTGCCAGCCATTTGCCTGAAAGTAGTGTTGAATCCGGAGATAGGAATAAAGTTGGGTGTCAGGCAGGCCATACGCTGATTTTAAGCTGGAAAAGAGTTTCATCCCATTCTGATCATAAAGATCTCCAATTTTAGTTATACCTTGTTGTTGCCAGGTTTTTAGGTTCAGGTCCGGAATGACGTCTCCAAGAATAGAGATGGGTGCCAACACTGATAATGGGTTGCTGAGCTGTCTATTAGCGTTTACTGTATACCAAGTTGTCAATGTAGCATTAATCGGCGGAGACAACTGACCCAAATTTGTGTGAGAATGCTTTCCCAGAGTCCAGACATGTGAGAGGCTAGTGTGGCCAGAAAGGGATTTGTGGAGCCAATTCTCCATGTCCACCCACTTCTTACTCCCGTGGGGTAAATGCCAATCAGCCATTTGCTCCAAAATTGTGGCTTTGTAATAGGACTGTAAGTTTGGACAGGCCAGCCCTGCTTTTCTTTTTTGTGCGTACAGCACTGCTCGAGAGATCCTTGGTTTCCGATAGTTCCATATAAAAGAGAGAAGCAGTCTCTGGATTTGTTGGAAAAAGGAGTTATACAGTGGGATGGGCAACGCTCTAAATTTGTATAAGATTTTGGGAATTATCAGCATTTTGATTGCGTTTATCCGCCCCAACCAAGAGATGTATGTCGTCTGCCACATATTCAAGGTCGTCTGCGTGTCCCTTAGCATGGATGCAAAATTATATTTGTAAAGTTGTGTCGGGTCTGCTGTAATTTCCACACCAAGATAGTGGATTGCTGTAGTCTGCCAGTCCATCTCATATTTAAGCTTAAAATTAGATGTAGCCGGCTCAGACAAAGAAATGGGTAGTGCTTGGGTCTTAGTGATATTAAGTTTATAATATGTCAACCTGCCAAAGTGTCCAATCAAATCAAACAGTTCCTGTAAGGCAATGTCAGGGTTAGTGAGCAATATCGCAATATCATCTGCAAATAGTAGGACTTTATGGTTCAGAGGTCCTATTGTCACACCTTGAATTCTCTGGGAGTTCCTAATGGCTTGGGCTAGTGGCTCTATACTTAAAATGTAAATAAGAGGCGACAGCGGGCATCCTTGTCTAGTACCGTTCGACAGGGGGAAGGCTCTAGACAAGAATCCATGAATGTTGACCTGGGCCGTTGGATTAGAATAAAGGGCTAAAATAGCCGTGATAATGGAATTAGGAATGCCAAACTCCTCTAAAACTAATTTTAAGTAAGTCCAGTTCACTCGGTCAAACGCTTTCTCAGCGTCTAAAGCTAACAGGATTGAGGGGATTCTGTATTTATGTACCTGATGGATCATGGTAATGAGCCTCCTCGTATTATCATGCAACTGGCGACCCTTAACAAAGCCAGATTTTAAGATCACTATTTAACAACGATATAGGACGATAGTTAGCACACTTGGTACTGTCTTTCCCCGGTTTCAATATAGTTGATATATATGACTGCAACATTTCTTGGGGGAACTGCCCAGTAGTCGCTGCAGCATTCAAAGCTCTAGTCAGGTAGGGGGCAAGGACATTGGCGAAAGCCTTGTAGTATCTATTTGTAAAGCCATCTGGGCCCGGGGCTTTGTTTTGTGGCAGATTTTTTATTTCCTGTAGGACCTCCTCCCTACTGAGAGGGGCTATTAAAGCTGGGATCATAGAAGAGGGCAGGAGTGGCAAAATTAGTTGTTGTAAGAATAATTTGATATCAACCGCTAAAGGTTGCGCTGTGGAGGAACTATCTTTTAAATTGTATAAGTCGCTATAAAATTGGGCAAACACATCCGCTATGTCAGTGGGGTTTATTTTAGTCTCTTGGGCAGGTGTCTGAATCTTGTCAATGCGATGATACATTCGCTGTTTTATAAGTTGCCTTTTAAGAATGGCAGTCGCTCTATTTCCCATGGCATATTGCATGCTTTTAAGTTTGATAAGTTGGTTATGACACTTGCTAAGAATAAGTAGGTTAACCTCTTCTTTAAGTCTATTTAGGAGGGTTACAATGTCAGGCGTGGGGGAAGCCCTTTTTTTCTGCTCTAGATCCTGTATACTTTTAAGTAACTGTTCCTGGTGAGCTTTCGCTACTTTTGCTTTATGGGAGGCTATACTGATTAGTTGTCCTCTAAGCACCGCCTTATGTGTACACCAAAGCGTTAAGTCAGCTGTGTCTTTGCTATCATTGTGAAGGAAAAATTCAGTTAGATTATTTGTTAGTTGGTTACTGACAGCTTTATCCATTAACAGAGCGTTATTAAGTCTCCACGGGGGTCGCGTAGTAAACCGATATTTTTCCTGCAGTGTGAATGCGACCACGGAATGATCAGTCCATGTCGTATTTCGAATTGTACATTGGGAGATTGCATTAAAAGTTTGAGGTTGGGTCAAGAATAGGTCTATTCTAGTGTAGGACTTATGGTGGGGCGAATAATACGAAAAATCCTTCAAAGTTGGATTTTGCACTCTCCAGACATCATACAGGTTATATTGAGCTAGCAATTTCGTAAATGTCAGGGATTTTTTGGTCACCTCTGTACAGTATTGTGGGGGTAATGCAGTTGCCGGTGGTGATCTATCCATGTTGGGGTCTAAAACATTATTAAAGTCTCCGCCAATGATAACAGTACCCTGCTTATAATTCTGAAGTTGCTCAAGAGCTTGTTTCAGGAACAAATTTTGGTTTGTGTTGGGGGAATAAAGATTCACTAGCGTATACTGCTGTTGGTTCACAGTGCATACAACAATTAAACACCTGCCATTGGGGTCAGCTAAATGTTGCACACTTGCAATATTAAGGGTCGTCCTAGCTAAAATAGCTACACCCCGTTTTTTAGTTTGCGAAGGTGCCGCTGCTATCATTTTATAATATTTATTGCCAATAGACATTTGATCTTTCAAACAGAAATGCGTTTCCTGAATCCAAACAATATCCGCCTGATGCTTCTTGCATTCTGCAAGGGCCAACAGACGTTTGTGAGGGGTGTTCAGGCCCCTAGCATTAATAGACATGCATTTAAGTACCATATTGACTAATAGAATTGCTATTCTGTGTCCATGCTAGCTGACCCCTTAGCAGTATATCAACATGCCAGAACAACATAATTGCCAGTCTCCCAGGAAGAGGTAGAAAAGGGTAGAAAAGAAGAAGAAGAAAGGAAAACCAAAAAAGGAAAACATACAATGTAGAACTTATGTACAGTCCATCCAGCGCATGCGGCTGGTCTCTTGTTGCATACATGCCCAGAAGCGGGCAGACAGTCCTGCAATGGGAGAGAAAGTGGTAGGGGGGTAGTAACGAGGGTGTAAAAACTCAACTGTTCCCGTTCCGGTGCCTGGAACATATACTAAAGTGGTCGACCCAGGGTTGGGGTTGTGGTTCCATGAAGCATGGGTAATCAAGTGTTTGCATGGCCGTCCCCCTTTTCTTTATCAGTACCAACATGCATCTTCCCAAGTTGTTGACTCGACTTGAGTGGCGCTGTAAGTGGCACGTTCCACTTCGCTAGTGCCTGCTTCCCTTCGTCCACAGTTAAAATTGTTTTTGTGGAATTCTGCCAATGAACCAATAGCTTTGTAGCGAAACCCCATTTATACGGTATATCGTGTTGGCGAAGAATTTGCGTTATGCCAGCTAATTCACGCCTTTTAGCCATGGTAGCCGCAGAGAAATCAGCAAAAGCTTGTACTTTCCCATAGGGCTCTGGGAACGATTTGTGTTGCCTGGAATAGCGCAGCAAGTTTTCCTTTATATGAAAGAAGTGAATCCGTAGTATGGTATCTCTGGGGGCCTCACTTGGCGCATTTCTAGGCTTGGGGATCCTGTGGATCCTATCAATGAGGAGATGGTCAGCAGGTGTTTCTGGGAGCAAAGCAAGTATTAGATCCTGTGCATATTGACAGAGCTGCTGTTGCGTAACATCCTCAGAAATTCCCCGCAGCCTAATATTGTTCCTTCTGGAACGATCCTCTACATCAGCCAATTTACTTTGAAGCATAGAGATCATTGACTCTTGCGCTTCCACTGTATCAGCCATGGTATTATGTGCCTCCACTAACTCCTCCATTTTAGCTTCAATGTGGTCAGTGCGAGCAGCAATCTCATGTAGCTCAGACTTTATGTCCTGCACTGCCTGTTTTTTATCTGAGCATATGTCCTCTCTCAATTGCGCTAGTAGCGCCTTCAAATGCGACTCAGTAATATGCTGTGTACTATCTCTGTACTTAGCTGTCTGCCGCTCCAGTTCAGCGTCGTGTTGTGGAGAGGATCTGCAGGAGGAGGGCTGGGCGCCATCTTGGGAGTCGTCTTGGTTTGGCGTCTTCGGCTGAGAACCATAGAATGCGGTGAGTCGCAGTGGCTGCTGCTTGTCTTTTTTCTTAGGCATGTCTGCAGAGGCTTCCGCTCCCTTTCTCCGCTTAATTTAGAACCCTGGGACTGCTAGAAACTGCACAATATCGGCACCGGGTCAGGAGCCAGGGAGATGTACGTGCGCTCACATGCGCTCTTAGGCCACGCCCCCTACTGGGGTGTTTTCTGAACAAAGATGTTTAGTGAAGCAGTATTCAGTTGCATGAAATGAAATCAAATGTGAAAAACTGGCTGTGCAAAAAATTGGGTATCCTTAAAATGTTGCTAATTTAAATGCATTTAACTGCTCAATACTGATTACTGGCAACACCAAATTGGTTGGATTAGCTCGTTAAGCCTTGAACTTCAGAGGCAGGTGTGTCCAATCATGAGAAAAGGTATTTAAGGTGGCGCTTTTGTTTGACTCTCCTCTGAAGAGTGACAGCATGGGATCCTCAAAGCAACTCTCAAAAGATCTGAAAACAAAGACTGTTCGGTATCATGGTTTAGGGGAAGGCTACAAAAAGCTATCTCAGAGGTTTAAATGGTCAGTATCAACTGAAAGGAATGTAATCAGGAAATGGAAGGCCACATGCACGGTTGCTGTAAAACCCAGGTCTGGCAGGCCAAGAAAAATACAGCGGCATATGCTGAGGATTGTGGATTGTGAGAATGGTTACAGACAACCCAAAGACCTGCAAGAACATCTTGCTGCAGATGGTGTATCTGTACACCATTCTACAATTCAGCACAATTTGCACAAAGAACATATGAATGGCAGAGTGATGAGAAAGAAGCCCTATCGCCACAAACAGAGTCGCTTGTTGTATGCAAAAGCACATTTAGACAAGTCACAGTCATTTTGGAACAAAGTGCTTTGGATTGATGAGACAAAAACTGAGTTATTGGGTCATAACAAAAAGCACTTTGCATGGCGGAAGAAGAACACCGCATTCCAAGAAAAACACCTGCTACCTACTGTCAAATTTGGTGGAAGTTCCATCATGCTGTGGGTCTGTGTGGCTAGTTCAGGGACTGAGGACTTTGTTAAAGTCGAGGGTCGGATGAATTCAACCCAATATCAACAAATTCTTCAGGATAATGTTCAAGCATTGGTCACAAAGTTGAAGTAATGCAGGGGTTGGATATTCCAACAAGACAATGGCCCTAAACACACTTCGAAATCTACAAAGGCATTTATGCAGAGGGAGAAGTACAATATTCTGGAATGGCCGTCACAGTCCCCCCACTTGAATATCATGGAAAATTTATGGGATGATTTGAAGCAGGCTGTCATGCTTGGCAGCCATCAAATTTAACTGAACTGGGGAGATTTTGTATGGACAAATGGTAAAAAAATACTACCATCCAGAATCCAGACACTCATCAATGGCTATAGGAGGTGTCTAGAAGCTGTTACATTTGCAAAAGGAGGCTCAACTAAGTATTGATGTTATATCTCTGTTGGGGTGCCCAAATTTATGCACCTGTCTAATTTTATTATGCATATTGCATATTTTCTGTTAATCCAATAAACGTTATGTCACTTATGAAATAATACTGTTTCAATAAGGCATGTTATATATTAAAAGGAAGTTGCTACTTTTAACGCTCAGCCAATGATAAACAAAACGCCAAAGAATTAAGAGGGGTTCCCAAACTTTTTCATATGACTGTATGTTTGCTTTAATATTAGCACAGGCCATGCTTGACAATTGCATTCACTGTGTTTGGGCCTGGGACAGTTAAACTCTTGCCTACTAATACAAAATGTGTGAACAGTGTTTAGTGGGCTAGTTACTATATGGTCTATGCTAACCTAATGTTACATGCAGTTATCGACTACTTCATTCACAATTCTGAAATCAGAACATTCTTTACCTTCCCCAAACTCGTTGATTATGACAGCAATTCTTTTGTTGTGCTGTTCTGTCAGAATGTAGTTCAACAGCGTAGTTTTTCCTGCACCTTTAAAATAAGAGGTATAAAAATTAACATTAGAACATGCATTTCCATAAAGATCTCAAACTATTATTTAAATATAATAGGCTAAAATAGAACTGATTTTATAACCAAAGTGAACAGAAGCCTGATCATTTATAAACCAAGATAATATTCTAGGATGGACACTATTTTTAAACAATGTTGAACTTTACAGCCATAATGCACAATATTAACACAGTACTGAAGAAAACAGCTCTTTAAGCACAAAGGGAGCAGTGCAAAGGAAAAATACTTTCCCCCAGACTGATGAACAAAATCATTATGGGGAAGAATTTTCAATACTGTACTTTGCTACTTTTTTGGTATCTATTCCTAGATTTCAGGTATTTGGATCATTATGTTTTTTGGAAGGCTGCCCTGCTGATACCAAGGCTTTTTTGGGGAAAAAACTGTGTGTCACCCCTACTGAGTCAGGTCTCCCAGATTACATACAGATGATTTTAAAAAGGAGTCACTATCTTCGATTTTTGCCCCTTAATAATAACTAGGTTTCCCCAGCAAATTATGGAGCAGTGGACACTCTTGAGCGCTATTTCTAAAAGAAGGCACATATAATTCACCACAGAATTTTGCCAAAAGAATTTTGCCTAGTAATTTAAGTAATTTATTAAAGAATGGACACAGATGTATAAAGAACATCTTACCTAAATAACCTGTAATTATAGTGACAGGGATTTTTTTCTCATCTTGCGTAATATCTGTTATGGGAACAAGTTCTGGGCAGTCCTCCTCATCCTCCATGTAGGCAAACTGCAAAGAAAAAAAATGATAACTAAGTGTTCTTTTCAATGTTCTACATGCACTTCACATGACTTTCAGACTCAATTAACTTCACTATTTTCCAAATTACTAGCAAAGTGACGGACAACATGATAGTGTTACATGGCTTAGATGTGGCCCAACATTAAATTTCACATGGATAATAAAGTAGTTAAATATGATAGTTAAAAACAATCCAGACACCTTATTTCAGTTTGACAGGAGTGACAGACATCAGCAGAGACATTTTCAGTATCAGTAATAAAGTTGTTTTTTTTTTTGTACAGCTAACCAGTGGCTCTTACTAATGATAAACCCTTATGAAAGCCACACTTTTCGTTATGCTGATTTGTATAACTACTTGGTTTGTTTTGGGTATTTAACCTTTTGGGTTTGGCATGACATGTTAAATTAAGGGGATGTAAATTCAGACATAGATTCTGCCTAATGAAAGGAAATGTAATTCTAAGCAACTTTGCAATATACATTCATTACATTTTTTAAACAATCAAAGCTATATATGATGCTATTGCTATTGAAAGCAGCATCCTTTTTGTTCTCTTCCAGCCAAGACTCCCACAATGCCTTGCATGCTTCTTCACTAGCCTGTTAAAGGGGTTGTTCACCTTTGAGTTAACTTTTAGTATGATGTATAAAGGGTGATATTCTAAAACAATAATTGGTTTTCTTTTTTTTATTATTTATGATTTTTGAGTTATTTAGCTTTTTATTCAGTATTCTCCCGCTTGCTATTTTAGCAATCTGGTTGCTAGGGTTTAAATTACCCTAGCAACCATGCATTGATCTGAATAAGAGACTGGAACATAAATAGGAAAGGGACTGAATAAAATAATAAAATTAATAATAAGTAGCAATAACAATAAATGTGTACCCTTACAGAGCATTTGTTTTAAGATTGGGTCAGTGACCCCCATTTGAAAGCTGGAAAGAATCAGAAGAAAATTTCAAATAATTAAAAAACTATAAAAAAAAATTAAATAATTTAAAGTGATTTAGAAATGTCTATTCTGTAACATACGAACAGTTAACTTAAAGGGATACTGTCATGGGAAACATTTTTTTTCCAAAATGAATCAGTTAATAGTGCTGCTCCAGCAGAATTCTGCACTGAAATCCATTTCTCAAAAGAGCAAACAGATTTTTTTATATTCAATTTTGAAATCTGACATGGGGCTAGACATATTGTCAATTTCCCAGCTGCCCCAAGTAATGTGACTTGTGCTCTGATAAACTTCAATCACTCTTTACTGCTGTACTGCAAGATGGAATGATATCAACCCCCTCCCCTTTCCCCCCCAACAGCCAAACAAAAGAACAATGGGAAGGTAACCAGATAACAGCTCCCTAACACAAGATAACAGCTGCCTGGTAGATCTAAGGGTAAGGCCACACTAAGCGATAGCGCGGCGATTTGACTCGCCGCGACTTTTCGCCGCGACTTTTAAACGGCAATCGCTGGCGAAACTTTGGCGCTGGCGTCTATGGGGAATCGCTGCGTAAAAACACACGCGGCGATCTTTTTTCTATTGTCGCTCGAAATCGCCTCGCTAGGCGATTTCGAGCGACAATAGAAAAAAAGATCGCCGCGTGTGTTTTTACGCTGGCAATTTTGCGCGATTCCCCATAGACGCCAGCGCCAAAGTTTCGCCAGCGATTGCGGATTAAAAGTCACGGCGAAAAGTCGCCGCGAGTCAAATCGCCGCACTATCGCTTAGTGTGGCCTTACCCTAAGAACAGCACTCAATAGTAAAAACCCATGTCCCACTGAGACACATTCAGTTACATTGAGAACAGCAGCCTGCCAGAAAGTATTTCTCTCCTAAAGTGCAGGCACAAGTCACATGACCAGGGGCAGCTGGGAAATTGACAAAATGTCTAGCCCCATGTCAGATTTCAAAATGGAATATAAAAAAAATCTGTTTTGAGAAATGGATTTCAGTGCAGAATTCTGCTGGAGCAGCACTATTAACTGATTCATTTTGAAAAAAAAATTTTCCCATGACTTTATCCCTTTAAAGGTGAACCACTCCTATAATAAGCAACCTTCTGCTGCATTATTTTAATAGTCATAAGCAGCAGTGGCAGGGGATTTGACAACCACAATGGGGTACTGAAAGCAATCATAAATGTATATAGAATAATAAATTTGAATTTCTGTAACATCCCACAGGCACAAAGGAAGTGCACGCTTGTCGGTTGCATGGGAGATCCCATCAGAGGAAAGCGATGCAACTAGGCAGCGAGTACTATGCCCAAGTACAACACTGGCTGGCATTGCCATTGGTTATTTTTACCAACCAGGATGGTGAAATTTTCCTTGACGACGTTGGAGCACAATTCCAACAAAACATCTTTGCTTTATGTCAGCATTCCCCATGCTGCTAACTACTTGTAACACTGGTTTCACCTAGCAGCACTATATTGGAAAAGCCTATTCAGCCCAGTTCGTTGCTATTCAAGACATTCTTAAATGTAACTTTGTAATGAGGATATATGTATGGTCTACTATACGAGACTACATTTCTGTTATGTACACTGTAGTAGATTTTATTATTGTTTTTCTTACAAAAATATTACTGGATACCAATCTTGTTAACAGGAAATTTCCCAGAAATGCTATTCGAATCCCAAGCTTTCTGATGAAAACTCATGCATATTTGCCTGCATGCATACACACTTTAGCATCTTAAACATTCCACCAAACACCCCCGCTATTACTTAATACAGCCCGCACTACCATTTACTAGTAAAATGTCCACTTCCTCGGCTTCTACAGGGCAGCTAATCCAGGCGGTGCATTTCTCATCTCGCGAGACTACGACGTAACATTATAAATTTATAAACGCGGTGACGTTGCACGCACGTAGCGTGATGTGAGCAAGGGAGAAGCGCTTCAGTGGCGGAAGTATAGAATGAACGGGAAGTCTGTGCAGGGCATGGCGGGCTTTCGTTCACTAAAAGCAGTTTCTTCTTTTGTCAGCTAACAAAGAAAAAAAAGTCTCTACTCAGAGTTTCATCTTGTGCCAAGGGAACAAAAAAAAAATCATATTTTTCCATGTTTGCAACAATAACTGCTTCCGATGTCAGAGCCACTTCCAAAAAAGGTTTAGCAGAACCTGATAAGTTAATTGACCAAAAGTAATATTGAATCCCGAAAACTAGAGCCATATTTTACACAATGTAGGGAGAAAACATGGGCTAGTTTAATAGAAGGAAATGGGTGACATTGACTACATAATATAGAGTCCTGCTCCAGTGATTTATGTGAAAACTATGGCCGTATTTTTCATACTGTAAGGACAGAGGAAGAGCTATTTTAAGAGAAAACAATGGGTGAGATGACCAAAAGTACTCTGAGTTTTTAGGTTTTTTTACACTAGGATCCTAGTGGGTGACAATTGGTGAAATTCACCAGAAGTTTTTAGGCCCTTCTTTTACACTGGCATTAGAAGGCCTCAGTGTTTTTGGGCACACACAGGCCATATTTATTATATTTTAGGGACAAATGGCTATTTAAGACAACAGCTGTCTTTATAAACTGCCTGGCATCAGAGGTTGTCTGTTTTTTGTGCAAAGAAGGGTGTCGTTTTTTCACAATTTAGATACAAAAAAGGCCTAAACTATCAGATTGCAACAGCAGGTTTACAAGCCATTGAATTGAGGACTGCATCAACTAGCCACCTATCCAGATTTGACCCAGGCAGCCTGGTTTTCAGAAGGGCTGCAGGGTCAATATTTTCCAAATAATGAAAACCAGACAGGATCTCCCCTGATTGACATGGCGATCAGCTGATAAATAAACTACTATGATCCCTAATGCTTCAGAGCTTGTAGAGACGAGGGCACAGTGTACCACATATGGTGGCAATGTCCCAAAGTACAAAGGTTTTGGACCAGGGTCTATGAAAAAATATTCTCAGTCACTGTATTAATCTACACAAATCACCGAAAAATATGGGACCCATGGATACACTACGTCGCCCCCTCTAGTATAATCCGTGTCCTCCTCTCTAATTAAATGATCGGATATGGGAAATGTCTACGTACCAGCAGGCAAACATGAGCCATGTAGGATTATTACCCACTCAATATATTGTACAGAATGGGCAATATTTTATTGATATGCTCCCCAATGGAAATAACCATAAACATGACTGCATAAATGGGTTTTCCCTTTTAAGGGAACCCTATGACCCAGAGAACTATAGAAGGCACTGTATTTTATGGTGGTTCTGATTTTTAATTTTGATTGTAAACTGCTCATATGCAATCTTTGATTTTTGTTCTTCCTGGGTTCATGGTTTTGAAAAACTCCAGGATTTGGTTACTGGAAGCAACTTTCACGGTTCGTTCTAATTACATTACCCTGACCTCCCCCTTAATAATGAGACGGGACATGGTAATTGTCAAAAGTGATGTAAGCTTTATTGATACCCCCATGCATAATTGTGTAAAATGATATTTTACTATCTATATTTGCTTTGTAACCTGTTATCTGTGTTGCCTTATAGGCATTTTGTACACTAACAGATCCAGGCCAAGTAGTATTGACGCTATGGTCCCACACCCAACTCTTTGTTTCCTCAGTTCTGCCAGTCAATCCTTTCCTCACTGCAAACGAGGCATGTGTCCCGCCTGCCTTCCCTTAGACCTGGCCCTGCTATTCTGGGACCTTACTACTTAGTACCAACAGTCTTGAGGGTGCATGCCCCCTGGGGATTTACCTAACGTGGAATTATGTTGAAAGAGGTGTGCAATAGACAACAACTTAGTAATAGAACGGCCACAAGAGGATATATACTGTAAATTAGTGAGCTAGCCGTATTGTCATGGATCTCCTGCTGAATCATGTATGGGTTAGGCGAACCAAGTTCACTGACAGAGTTTCAAAAATAGGCCCTCCCAATTTCAAGTACAATGAGGCTCAAACAACACATATTCCCACCGTCCTTATCTGTGGAGCACTTGACTGCTCTTATTAGCTCATCCTGTCTATCTGACACTGCTAGTGTGTTTACTATCAGTTACTATACTGCCATTCTACAATCCCTTATTCACAGTGTCCTCCTGATGTCCAAAGAGGTACAGGAAGCCAAGATTAGAAAATGTGATAGTTCATCCCAGAGGTATAAGATAGTCAGGGCTAGTGGGCAAGAGCAATCCTGTACTCCACCATATCCATATAGCGTGGGGACCACAGCTGGAAATGGACTGTATAAATAAGTAATTTCTTATTCATGAGAGGATTGCACTGGTGGAGATCCTGCTCCGTGGTATGCCATCTGTTCCTACCTGGCTGGGTGATTGAGTACTAACCTTCTGACAATATATTACTTGCTCTATTTTTTCTGATAATTGTAAAAGGTAATTATCTGTTATCTTTAATTTCTGTTAAAGAAACTTTCAGTTTATGGTTAAAAACCACATGCACCATTCTTGCACCTAGCGTGGCAATGCCCCCCAATACAGAAATTTTGGAGAAAGGTATCATTATACTTAGTGGAACACCTTGACCTACAACATGTGTGCTCTCCAGGGGGTCTGTTTGTTGGGACGGATAGAGGACCCGTTCCCACTGAACAGGACACGAATACTCATGAGGGTTACATTGTGCTATGCTAAGAAATTGGTTGTGATGGGTTGGATGGGACACAGTACCCCAACAATTAAAGCCTGGGTCAACCTAATTAACAAAACCCTACCATCTCTCAGACTCACCTACATGGCCCTGGGGTGTCCAGCCAAGTTTGAAAAGGTATGGAACCCATGGTTATATTTCAACCTGGTAGAGATGCCGAACTAATATCATTGGCTAGTAACACATAACCTATACACTGTTCCAATCATGACAATCTTTAGAACTGATGAAGGTTATAATAATTAAGCTGTATTTGCTGTAACCCTACAAAGTAGAATTTGCAGATGTATGTATATGTTATGTACCCTGGATATGAACCATGTTCAGTTTGTGTTATTGTTTTCAACCCTTTTCCCCTTAAAAAAATAAAAACCTTTAAAAAAAAACAAACCACAGGCGCCCATTTATTTTATACTTTATACTACAGCTACAGTAACAGTTGAGCAACAATACTTTTCCTCCAGATACTTCAAGCAAGTGCTGAGTGAGAGGGTCCTAATGTAACAAGACTATGCTGTTAATTAGCTGTTTTGAAAGGAAAAATCCTTTGATCCTCATCCCTCTGCTGATTACAAACAGTTTATTAAGTGCATACCTTTTATCTGTCCTGATTTCCATGGGGCAGTCAAGATATTGGTGGCTTGTCTCAGGATCCCAGGTCTAAAATTTTGTCCCAAACATTGGGATCATTTGTGGGACTCTGGACCTTCCCTTATTCTAAGTGAATGGTTAGCTGAACAAATAACCACCTGTCGTTTCTCGTGCTTCCCTGTTTTTGTCCTGCTTAGGTGAGAGAGAGAGCTTGTGTAGTGCCTATGAATGAACAGCATGAAATGGTCCAATTAATTGTCAACTCTGTACCCGCTTCTTTCACATGTGCACTAAGCAATCTTGAAAGTAGAAGGAGAGAAAATGGGTAAAGGGTAAGAATAAGCTGCAGAGTGGAAATAAATAAAAAAAAGTACTGGAGTGGGAATATCAAGATGAGAAGGAGGAGTGGAGTTTTAAAAGTGATGGATGTAGCATGAGGACAGCAGACACTGAGACCATATACACTAATAAAACCTGTGTTTTTTGTTAAAGAAGCGTGGCTTTTTGAGGGTCTTTGTCTTTCTTTACAGTTTTCAAATGGTGGCAGGTATGCCTTCAAGAGTTTTGTAATGACAGTATCTTCATATTTCTTTTGTAACCATATAAAACAATGCAACAGTGTCTGATAAGCAGTGTTGGTAGGGTGTATGCCTAACTGCATGTCCACAGCAACCTGCATTTTTTATTTGTGGTTACCAGAAGCCATTCCCTACACAGTGCAATGTGCCTCTATGAGCGACAACAGCTTTACACAACACCACATAGCAGGCTGTAATGAGTGTTGGCTTCTTTCAGAATAATCAGTTTGTCACTTTCTGAGTCTCTGCAGCACTGAAAAGCTCCCCTTCTGCAACATGCATTCCTTTCCCAGCCTGGCTATAGCCAGTTCAAATATGCACTTGTGTTTCCTCCCAAAACATCTTCTGCCTTTAAATCATTTTGCATTTACACTGGTAGATGCTCTCCCCTCTCTCTGCCCCTTGACTCTGACTCACAAAAATCCTGCCTGTACTGCTGCATATAAATCATATGTTTACTTATTAAGGTTGTATAATTTTCACTCAGAACATGGGGTGGCCACTAGATGTCACTGTCTATCTACTTACTGCATAGTCACTCTTCCAGTTGCCCTATTTAACCCATTATATGCCACTTGCTAAACATTTATGGCCATTAAATTGTATTTTCAATGTTTATTTTTGTCAAAAAAATATATTTGTGTAACATACAGTAGAAATAAGTGAGGTCTAAACCTTTTTTTATTTAATCTTCAAAATAAAGATTAAGAGGTTTGTATAGTAAATGACCTTTTATGATTGATTTGTACAAGTAATTTGTTTTCGCAAATAGGCAGACATGTCACACAAGGGATGTTAATCATTTCACATGTTTTCATAATAAAGCAAACAAAAAATGTAAATAACAGATTCATATGCTTTAGCGACAAATTTTTAGTGGCTTGGGGGTTGTCCTAGAATGCATTTAAAGGTCTCCCATTGCAAGATATAGCAGCACAAGAGCTTTTTTCTACATGAGCAGAAAGATAATGAAGTATCTAAAGCTAATATTTTATCTAAAGTTTAGTTTCATACAATTTGTTAAGAAACGTGGCTGACCAGCCTACCACATTAAAAAACAATTCAAAGAACAAAGCCTTCAGCATACACCATCCTAATTAGGTCCAATTCATATACTTCATTGCTCATTGAAAATCAATGAAAAAAAAAAAAATAGTAAAAATATTAATAAAAGGAAGAAAAAACTGATTCAGTTCTTACAAACACACTGGTGCGGAGCCATACAGATTATTACACTGTATTATCTCTTTACCACTCAATATAGTGTATACATTTTGACAGTTGAATAGTAGAGAAAAGGCTGTTCTTTATATACCAGAGCCTGCTGTTATTATTCCTTTTCAGCCAAAAGTCAACTGTGTAAACAGGTTTTATATGTTTTTTTTTTTTTATAAACCAGATATATCTAGAGCAGGGCACCATCTGAACTGCATGCTGCTTTTTACAGGGAGCTTATTGGCTGAGCAATTTATACTGGATTTTTCAGGTAGTATCAACTAGCAGTTAAGCTGGCCATAGACGCAAAGATCCGATCGTACGAATCATCGAACAATCGGATTTTTCAGGTAGTATCAACAAACAGTTAAGCTGGCCATAGACGCAAAGATCCAATCGTACGAATCATCAAACAATCGGACTTCCCCATTTCCCGACCTGCCACTAACCATTCCGATCAAATAAAGTAGAACAGATCAGCCGATGTTATGTCCGACCAAAGCTTGTGACAGTCTCCCTCTGAAAATCGAACGATCGGCAATACATGCAGAGATATTATTGGCAGCCGACAGGCTGTAGTAGCAATGGCGGAAATTGAAAAAAATGTTATATGGCACAGGTTAAATAGTGGATAACAGATAACACCATTATGTTATAAAGAGCTTATCTGCTGTGTAACTTGAGCATTTCCTCCTTTGAATAGCAGCCCCCATGGCTACACAGCACCTTATTTATATAAACAATAGTAGTGTTTCTGAAGCAAACACAGTAGTTTTACTAGTGCAGGGCAACACTGCATTATATTTTATATACTATATACAATTTCATTTTTTTGATGTTTCTGTTCCTTTAATTGAGGAGAGCAGAGTAAAAGGGAACAGAGCACCAGTGAAACAAAAATTGGGTAAAAATTTGTGTAATTAGGATAGTGTTTGCTGAAAGCTTTGTTTTATGAGTTGTTTCTTAAAATTGGTAAGGCTTGCCAGCCACATTTTTTAATTGTGTAAAAAATAAACTTTAGATACAATTTTAGAAAACCAACAATCAATTGTGTATTGCATCAGCAATACACAATAGTTGGTTGCCTTTCTACTATTCTACTACATAATCTTGGTTTTTAAAAACACCTGTCAATTTACTTCAATATTTATTGGTTTTGTATTTAGTTTGGTTAGATGGTAAGGTCTGGTTGTTTGGCAAGCAGATCATTGTCAGATTTAAATACCAGTGCACTGGGCCAAGTCAGATCTGATTGTTTGGCAGTTGGGCCAACTACGGCATCAGTCCTCATTTAATAAGATTTACTAACCTGCTGCATACCTATCAGCTTGATCTTATGCCAGATTAAAATCATAACAAGGGCCCATTATCTTTTTTATGCCCATGTATGGTCACAATTGGTCTGGTATTTGTAAGATGGCATTTTCAGATTTGTTATTGTCTGGCATGTTCTACAAGTGCCCATGTTAAAACAAGGTCATTTAGGGTCCCAAAGTTCTACTGTAACACAAAAACCCCACTCACTTCAGACAAGCAGACGACCAACAGAGGATTAAAGCTGGCCATAGACGCAAAGATCTGATCGTAAGAATCAACGTACGATTGGACTTTCCCATCCCCTGACCCGCCACTAACCATTCAGATCAGCCAATGTACTACCTCTGACAGCAATCGTACGATATTTATGTCTGACAAAGCTAGTGACAGTCACCCACTGAAAATCGTACGATCGGCAATACACGCAGAGATATTATCGGCAGGCGACAGAAATTTTCTAACCTGTCCGATGGACCAAATGACCAATCTCTGCCGGACGAAAAATGTTGGGACTCTCCACACACGGTCCGAAAATCGTACGAATCCACGATTCGTACGATCGGATCGTTGCGTCTATGGCCAGCTTAAGAAGCAGTGGTGGTCAGATATGATATAAGTAGTAATCAAGGTGTATACCTGATATATAGACCAAAGGCTGGGGTAAGCAGCTATTGCTAGGGTCAATATCCAGCCCTGTCATACAACAGAAACAGTTTGGGCTTGACAATTGGAACAAGCTTGATTCACCTTGGTCCTTTAGTGGTAGCTTACTAACAAGAAAAAAAGCCTTCAGATGAGCTTTAATTTCATGAAATATTTTACATGAGAAATCTGTTAATCCAGAAATTGGAATCCAACACTTGACTTTACAAGCCAAATCACACAAAACAGTTAATTTAGGATCATGAACTGTCAATATAAAGTATATGTGAAAACAATATATGCAACAGATTCTCAGGAGCATGCCACAAGCCGTGCACTAGTCAGTGAGCCATTACCAGCCATGCCATTGAGAGTAAACTGGGCTGTGCACACAACAGATCTCTTTGGAAACAGAACTCATGATTCCCTTGTCACTTACATTTTCGCATATAGGCTGGGTCCACAAGAAGATTATCTGCATTAAGAATCCATTCTTATTCCTCTCTGCTAGTTATAGGGACTCATTCTATCTGGCTTCAGACTTCAGCACTTGTCAGTGCTTTGGGTCAAACTAAGGTATAGCAGAGCCACTGTATGAGAATTAGGACATATTCCATAAAATCAAGAAATAGCGCTACACACACACAAACTCAGACACACACACACACATGCTTTTATATTCTCAAGATAAATATTTGCTGTCCCCAGCTAATACCTGTAGAGACAGGTCAGAACAGGCACACCGGCACAATTACCATGTAGGATACTATTTTGAAATCAGGATTGCTTTCAGTAATATATATATATATATATATATATATATACATTTTTGGCACATCACGTAATCACTGCTTGAAAAAAATGCTGGTTAGAATGACAGAATATTTATTTTACCAGTGGTTTTAATGTTATTTGTAAATCTGTCACCTATCCGCTGTGTTCCTGTTTCTGACTCATAAAGCAATGTAAGAAGCTAGCTGATTAACAAACCTGTTAAGAAGCATGCAAGGCATTTAGAGAATTGGAATCTTGGCTAGAAGAGAACTGGCATCAGCTACAATATCTATACTGGTTAGTTTTACTTATTTTATTATGTATCATTTATTAATTTTAATTTTACAGGAGTATTTGTCCAGGAATATTATCCAAGTATTTTTTTTTCCAGAGAGTCGCTTGCAGCTGTCCAACTCACTGCCTCCTCTTTTTTTTACAAAGAGTCACTTGCAGCTGTCCAACACGCTGCCTGTTAGAGCAAGTAAGCCCCTGTTGAAACGCACAATCACATTGTATGAGGATTATTTATCAAACTGAAAATTTTTGGTAAAATAGTCTGACCAAATCCGCACTGATTTTTTTTCCCCTTATTATAGTTAGGTCCATAAATATTTGGACAGACAACTTTTTTTTTCTAATTTTGGTTCTGTACATTACCACAATGAATTTTAAACAAAACAACTCACATGCAGTTGAACTTTTCAGCTTTAATTCAGTGGGTTGAACAAAAAGGTTGCATAAAAATGTGAGGAACTAAAGCCTTTTTTTAACACAATCACTTCATTTCAGGGGCTCAAAAGTAATTGGAAAATTAAAAAACTGAAAATAAAATGTTCATTTCTAATACTTGGTTGAAACTCCTTTGCTGGCAAAGCCTGAGTCTTGAATTCATGGACATCACCAGATTCTGGGTTTCCTCCTTTTTAATGCTCTGCCAGGCCTTTACTGCAGCGACTTTCAGTTGCTGTTTGTTTGTGGGCCTTTCTGTCCGAAGTTTAGTCTTCAACAAGTGATCAGATCAGATGATTCATATCAGGTGACTGATTTGGCCATTCAAGAATATTCCACTTCTTTGCTTTAATAAACTCCTGGGTTGGTTTGGCTGTATGTTTTGGGTCATTATGAAACACCTCCCAATCAATTTGACTGCATTTAGCTGAACACCTGTGTCACATCATGGATAAACACTAGTGTCCCAGTGCCACTGGCAGCCATGCACACCCAAGCCATCACACTGCCCCAGGCATGTTTTATAGAGATTTGGTATGCTTTGGATCATGAGCTGTTCCACGCCTTCTCCATACTTTTTTCTTGTCATCATTCTAGTAAAGGTTGATCTATATTTTATCTGTCCAAAAATTGTTTTTCCAGAACTGTGCTGGCTTTTTTAGATGTTTTTTTTTTTTTTTTAGCAAAGTCCAATCTAGAATTTATATTCTTGATGCTTATGAGTGGCTTGCACCTTGCAGTGCACCCTCTGTATTTACTTTCATGCAGTCTTCTCTTTATGGTAGACTTTAATATCGATATGCCTACCTCCTGGAGAGTGTTGTTCACTTGTTTGGCTGTTGTGAAGGGGTTTCTCTTCACAATGGAAATGATCCTGCGATCATCCACCACTTCCGTCTTCCATGGACGTCCAGGTCTTTTTGCGTTGCTGAGTTCACCTGTGCTTTCTTTCTTTCTCAGTACCAAACTGTAGATTTTGCCACTCCTAATATTGTAGCAATTTCTCGATGGTTTTTTTTTTCTGTTTTTGCAGCTCAAGGATGGCTTGTTTCACCTGCATGGAGAGCTTCTTTAACTGTATGTTGTCTGTTCACAGCAAATTCTTCCACATACAAACACCCCCCCCCCTCAAATCCCCCCCAGGGCTTTTATCTGTTTCATTGATAGACATAACAAACGAATTGCCCACACCTGCCCATGAAATAGCCTTTGCATCAGTTGTCCAATTACTTTTGAACCCCTGGTCCAATTACTTTTGAGCCCCTGAAATGAAGTGATTGTTTTAAAAAAAAGGCTTTAGTTCCTCACATTTTTATGCAATCTTTTTATTCAACCCACTGAATTAAAGCTGAAAGTCTGCAGTTCAACTGCATCTGAGTTGTTTCATTTAAAATTCATTGTGGTAATGTGCATAAACAAAATTAGAAAAAAAAGTTGTCTGTCCAAATATTTATGGACCCAACTGTATAATGCTGGCCATAGACTCAAAGATTCGCTCGTTTGGCGACATCGCCAAACGAGCGGATCTTTCCCCGATATGCCACTAACGGCATGGCTATATCGGGGGTAATTCGAACGTTCAGCCGTATGGCTGAACGATCGAATTACGATACGCCAAGGGGCTCCGACGGGTCGGTCGGATAAAAATCAAACCTTCCCGATCGATACCGTGGCCAGATATCGATCGGGAAGACCCATCGGAAGCCCCCATACACGGGCAGATAAGATGTCAAATTGGTCCAAACGACCGATATCGGCAGCTTTATCTGCCCGTGTATGGCCACCATAATCCATTTATCTGAAAATAATGTGCGGGGAAAAAACTGGATTATATCCTGAAAAAAATTCTGACCCTCTGGGTTTAATAAATTCCAAAAAATTCAAGGGGTTTTTTTTTCCACAAAAAAAAAATCAGGTTTTATAGTTAAAAAACTTGAATCTTTCAAGTTTTTGGCATTCTGACTTTGATAAATAACCCTCTAAGTGTTATTCAGGTAAATTTGGTCACAAAGGATAGGTATTGAGGTGTTCAACCTGTTAAGCCACACAGGGCTCCAACACTGAGGGAGCTCCTGGTGTAGACAACCATGTCTGGTCAGATGCATGCTCACTCATTATGCACATGCGTGTGATGTCACATGAATGTACATAATGAGGACAAGGGGGCACAGCCTGTGTCCCAACATGGATGTGTTGTTTTTATTTCTGATGTACTGAAAACAAATAAACTGAAAAAAGGTGTTTGGAAGGTGAATAACCCCTTTAATATGCATGTATAATAGCTTTATACATTTTTCCACATTGCTTGCTTTTTCCTGTAAAATCATTTGGACATATAATTATTTTCATTGGCATTAGACTTCAGCATAACGAGCTACTGCTTGAGTGTATGCCTTGTGCAAGCCCTTCCTGTTCCGAGCACTTTATAAACGTGTTGCTCCACACAGCTGACACTGGAGATTACTGAGCTACACAAACTGCTTCATTGTGCATTTAGCAGAAGGGGAAGTTTTTATGCATGCTGTAATAAAGCAGAAGTACAGTAACTCTCAGCCCATGGTCAAACAGTTTTTTCCACATACTTAAGAGTGCCAGGGTTACTTAAAGGGAAATCATATACTGCCAAAGTAGCGGGTTGTAATTACTGCATGCTCAAAATATACCTGCTATATTTGTATTTACACATTACCTTAGGAGTTACCAGTTTTTGTAGTGTTTTTTTCCCTACCGCAATGTAAAATCATCCCTATGGTGAGCAACATTATTACTGCTGCCCATGGGAACTGCATCTACAGAGGCAAACAATAAGGACTGCTCCATTTATGTACAGTTATGGGACCAGCTATGGAGAATGCTTGGGACCTGGGGATCTTCATGCCTTAAGTCTACTAGAAAATCATGTAAACATTCAATAAACCCAATAGGCTGGTTTGCATCCAATAATTAATCATTTGGATCAAGTACAAGGTAATGTTTTATTATTACAGAAAAAAGGTAAATCATTTTTAAATATTTGGATAAAATGGAGTCTATGGGAGATGGCCTTTCCATAATTTAGAGCTTTCTAGGTAACAGGTTTCAGGATAACGGATCCCATACCTGTATAATTAAGGAATGACCTGGGGTATCCTTGTATTTAAGGGTAATTGCATGTCAGATAAACTGAAAGCATATTTTATAGTTAAAAAAAAAGTACCCTATTGCCATACACAGCTATGTCTATATTCTTATGGAACCTGGGCAGGGAAACATCTGAAATATTTATTTAGGAACAGATAGTACTACAGATTTACTCAATTCAGCGTTGGTGTCCTATGCATTGCACTTTTCACCTTATTCAGTACAGAATAACTGCCAGGCATTTTTGACACCAAGTGTAAGTACAGAAGAGCACATAGTGTAAAAACATAATGACTAGTGTTTAAAAGAACCCAGCAGTCTGTGTGCAACTTTGCTTGAGAGTCAATCTTTGTAGCACAACTATGAATAGGCGGCCACAACAATCTCTTATGTATCTTGAAACATCGGAGCCAAACTTGAGAGGAACGACTTCCACCCGTCCCCCCCTTCTCACAGCAGCATCTGAGATAACCCGTGTCCCTCCCCCAGCAGCACTCGCTGATCAGAAGCATGCACAGTTTGGTAGGGAGGGGGAACACGGAAGTGAGCGCCCAGGACACAAGTGACAGCTCCCTGACAGACCCATGGCATGAAATAGTATCTCACAGGGAGCTGCCCTAACCTTGGCACACTATCCAGGAGCTGACATGGCTTCCCTCTCCAGTGCCGAAAGGAGAGCCTTCGCTCTCAAGCTCAACAGGTAAGAAAGTTTGGGCTCTTTGTCAACAGCGCGAGGAACAGGAATGGATTATGCAGTGGGGAGGTAGCCATTCATGTCATGGGCACGGGAAGGAACGTGTTTTTACAAGTCTGCCTCGTGTCCTGGCTCCAGGGTGCAGCCTCTCACAGATACATTATCACCCTAGGCAGCTTATCTTGATTGCAGAGAACATGGGTGGGGTGGTGGTGGGTTGTGTGTGTGCTCACACCCCTTTATATGCAGTAGGTAGGGAGTCAGTTCTGTGCATTTTTACTTTTTGTTATGTTCTTGACAGACAGCATTATCTATGGACTACCCTGCAGTTAGTGCTTGTCATTATCATCTATCTTATCTGTCTTCTATACTGTACCTGCATATACTGTGTCTATTGGGACTTCCTTTCTCTTGTGTCTCTTAAAGGGATACTGTCATGGGAAAACATGTTTTTTTTCAAAACACATCAGTTAATAGTGCTGCTTCAGCAGACTTCTGCACTGAAATCCATTTCTCAAAAGAGCAAACAGATTTTTTTATATTCATTTTTGAAATCTGACATGGGGCTAGACATATTGTCAATTTCCCAGCTGCCCCAAGTCATGTGACCTGTGCTCTGATAAACTTCAATCACTCTTTACTGCTGTACTGCAAGTTGGAGTGATATCACCCCCTCCCCCCCCAGCAGCCCAACAACAGAACAATGGGAAGGTAACGAAATAGCAGCTCCCTAAAACAAGATAACAGCTCCCTGGAAGATCTAAGAACAGCACTCAATAGTAAAAGCCAAGACCCACTGAGACACATTCAGTTACATTAAGTAGGAGAAATAACAGCCTGCCAGAAAGAAGTTCCATCCTCAAGTGCAGGCACAAGTCACATGACTGGGGCAGCTGGGAAACTGAGAATATATCTAGCCTCATGTCAGATTTCAAAATTAAATATAAAAAAATCTGTTTGCTCTTTTGAAAAATGGATTTCAGTGCAGAATTCTGCTGGAGCAGCACTATTAACTGATGCGACAGATGACATATCCCTTTAAGTGCAATGGCACACGGGCCATGCTGGATGAAATGAAGCAAATAAAACAGGCAAAAAGTCAGAAGTTAATGTTGCACCATCATTAATGTAAATTGCTGGTGGCAAAAAAGGTATGCATTACCTGTGCTTTCTGACGTAGTACTGTACAAAGTTGCCTTACGAAACAACTTTGTGCTACTATGCGGCGCATATGTTTTACATTAATGCCAGAGGTAACAGAACTTCAGATGTTGTATTGCCCATGCTGGAGGAGATTAAGGGGCCCATTTATGAAACCTCAAATTTATCTGGTCAAGGTTTTTAAGAGGGAAAACAATCTTGGATTTTGAGAGATTTATTGTACTCCAAAGCTGCTAAAAATACAAATCTGAAAATATTCCATCCCAAACTTGTTGAGGTTATGTAGAAGCCAGTTGCAGATGTCCCTGAAGTTGTTTCGTGACATTGTGATCTGCAATGCATAACCCCTAAAGTTGGGGTTTTCGTCCAATAATCTGAAAAAGTAGAGTATGATACGAATTGACTCTCGATTTTGTCACAACGTCTTGATACTCTGATTTTTTCGAGATTGGTCAACTTTGTTTTCATAAAAGATAAAAGTGTGGGAGACAAAATGACGTGTGTCCCATGATAAATAACAAAAACCTGCATTCATTTTGTTTGTATTGCAATGTTTTTTTTTCTGTCAGCACTCGTCACATTAGCACCAAATTCAAGAATTCTGTGTATTTAGCCAAACCAAATCCAAACCCTTAGGCTAACTTCACACAAGGTGCAGCCTTGGCTTCTGTCTGTCTGTGTTTTCCCTGCAGAAGCAGACATGCCTCGATTTTGCCGGGAGTTACATGATTTGTTCCCCCTGGCCTCTCGTCACCTTACATCACCCCCCACCCCAATATTTCACTTTCTCTGGAAAAGTGATTGTGTGTGCAGTAGGCATTTAGTGACATCAGCAGGAGCATGTGTACATATGTAGTAAGTCTTAGATTAGTGGCAGACGGGGAGATTAGTCGCCCAGTGACAAATCTTCTCTACTTCTGGGCGACTAATCTCCCCGAACTGCCTTCATGCCAGCTAGAATGAAAATCGCCGGCGGGATGGCACTCAGATCGCTCTCCCAGAAATGCCTTCCCGCCAGCAAGAATACGAATCGCCGGCAGGAAGGCATACGTATGGCTTCAGATTTCCAAAGTCTTCACGAGGAAAGTATGGGCGACTTCGGAAATCCAAAGCAATTTGTATGCCATCCCGCCAGCGATTTAGTCGCCTGAAGTAGAGAAGATTTGTTGCTGGGCAAATGCCCCTAACTTTTCACTTACCCCTTGGTGCAGATTCTGTCCTCCGGAGTTCTCGGCCGCCATCCTTTTCTACGTTAAACTACGGAAGCAGACCGTCGTTTTCAGCTCATGCGCAGTTGGAGTAATATTCCGGTCCTGAACAACTGCACATGCAATGAAAGTCACGAAAATATCCCGTTTTTTTTTTTTTGGAAACTTTCTTGACTTTCTGTGCATGCGCAGTTGTTCGGGACCAGAATATTACTCCAACTGCGCATGCGCCGAAAACGACGGTCTGCTTCTGAAGTTTAACAAAGAAGAGAAGATGGCAGCTGTGAACTCCCGAGGAGAGAATCTGCACAGAGGGGTAAGTAAAAAGTGAGGGGCATTTGCCCCAGGTACAAGGTAGGATGGGGGCGAGGAGGGAAGGGGGTCTACGTAGGGTAGGGTTTTTTTATGTTACGGGTTGAATTCTCCTTTAAGGGCAGAGACATATGGAAGATTCGGGGGGGATTGGTTGCCCAATCTTCATCTTTTTCTGCTTTGAGTTAAAGGAAAACTATACCCCCAAAATGAATACTTAAAGGAGAAGGAAAGGTTAAAACTAATTAAGCCTTATCAGAAAGGTCCATCTAAATATACCAGTAAACCCCCAAAGTAATGTTGCTCTGAGTCCCCTGTCAAAAGAAACACAGCATTTCTTTCCTTCTATTGTGTACTCCTGGGCTTCTGTATCAGACTTCCTGCCTTCAGCTTAAACCTCATTGCCCTGGGCAAGAGCATGCTCAGTTTGCTCCTCTCCTCTCCCCCCACCCCTCCCTTCTCTGCTGTAATCTGAGCCCAGAGCAGGGAGAGACTCAGGCAGGAAGTGATGTCACACCACATTAATGCTGCAGCTCCTATTCTAAACAAACAGAGAGCTTCTAGAGCTTTTTACTCAGGTATGGTAAAACATTCTACAGAATAAATATAGCATTCTAGCTTGCACTATTGCAGCTAATCTATTGGCAATAAAATGCCTCTGTAGCTTTCCTTCTCCTTTAAGCAACAGATAGTTTATATCATATAAAGGGGCATATTAAAGAATCTTACCAAACTGGAATATATATTTAAGTAAATATTGGCCTTTTACATCTCTTGCATTGAACCCCCATTTCATGATGGTCTGTGTGCTGCCTCAGAGATCACCTGACCAGAAATACTACAACTCTAACTGTAACAGGAAGAAGTATTGAAGCAAAAGACAGAACTGTGTCTGTTAATTGGCTCATGTGACCTAAGAATTATAGTTTGTTTGGTATGTTTGCGTTCACCGTGAATCCTAGGATCCCAGGAGGTGGCCCTTATTTTTTAAAATGGCAATTTTCTATTTATGATTACCCAATGGCACATACTACTAGAAAAGTGTATTATTATGAAAATGGTTTATTTACATGAAGCAGGGTTTTACATATGAGCTGTTTTATGTAATATATTTTTATAGAGACCTACATTGTTTGGGGGTAGAGTTTACCTTTAAGTTAAAACAGCATGACAATGTTTGCTATTCAAAATTTTTGAGTTATAATTAACTTATAATTAAGGTACAAGGTAGGATGGGGGCGAGGAGGGAAGGGGGTCTACGTAGGGTAGGGTTTTTTTATGTTACGGGTTGAATTCTCCTTTAAGGGCAGAGACATATGGAAGATTCGGGGGGGATTGGTTGCCCAATCTTCATCTTTTTCTGCTTTGAGTTAAAGGAAAACTATACCCCCAAAATGAATACTTAAGCAACAGATAGTTTATATCATATAAAGGGGCATATTAAAGAATCTTACCAAACTGGAATATATATTTAAGTAAATATTGGCCTTTTACATCTCTTGCATTGAACCCCCATTTCATGATGGTCTGTGTGCTGCCTCAGAGATCACCTGACCAGAAATACTACAACTCTAACTGTAACAGGAAGAAGTATTGAAGCAAAAGACAGAACTGTGTCTGTTAATTGGCTCATGTGACCTAAGAATTATAGTTTGTTTGGTATGTTTGCGTTCACCGTGAATCCTAGGATCCCAGGAGGTGGCCCTTATTTTTTAAAATGGCAATTTTCTATTTATGATTACCCAATGGCACATACTACTAGAAAAGTGTATTATTATGAAAATGGTTTATTTACATGAAGCAGGGTTTTACATATGAGCTGTTTTATGTAATATATTTTTATAGAGACCTACATTGTTTGGGGTAGAGTTTACCTTTAAGTTAAAACAGCATGACAATGTTTGCTATTCAAAATTTTTGAGTTATAATTAACGAGGATCTCTGTTAAACATTTCCATGCCACAATTCACTGCATCAGACATGGGGTGGTTGCATTTTTCCTGCCTTAGTTATGAATAAGCGAAACAAAATATTTTTTATGCCAATCTAGGTTATTTGGATCAGTAGGATTTTGTCTAAAAGTTGGCAGACTTGTAATATCCAGTTGTCTGACATGGCTGGACGAAACAGACCAGGCCTGTAAATGAAATAGGCACACACAGTACAGCGGGCACAGCAGCTGTCAACTAGTAGCTAAACAAACAACAGGATTATAGGTGTGTTCTCTTGGCCACCAAAAGTATATATACGCAATCGTTCCAATTCTGAAAATGAAAAACAAATGTAAGAAGTGCCTTACTGCTTATTACATAGATTTTGTACAGGGTTTAACTAGATGCCTTATTTTAAACATGCTGCTATATTAGTGTGATTATCGGAGTATTTTTCTTGCCGTTTATTTTTTGTGGTCAAGCTGCATGGTAACTGTGCAAAAACAGAAGTATAGGTAATGTAAACACTTTGCCAGTATTACTGCACTGTCTTCATCTGTAGTTCTTGAGCAATTTATATTCACATTACCAAGGCCCACCAATTTATCAGGTAAAGACGTACAAATCCCTCGTAGCTACTTAAAATATTTAAACATTAAGGGGCAGATTTATCAAGGGTTCAAGTGAAAATTAGAATTTTTGAGTTTTTTTAAGTGGAATTCGACTAGGAAATAGTTAACATTTCATTCAAGTTTTTAAAAAAATTCTAATTTCGACATTTATCATTTACTGGCCTTTTAAGAGTTAGACTATTTGCCACCTTGAACCTGCCTAATTGCTGTTTTAGTCTATGGGGGATGTCCTATGGGGGAGTTTGAAGTCTTCCTTAAAATCGAGGTTTTTTTCAGAGAAAAAACTCAGATCAAATTAGATTCAAATTCTATTAGAGTTTGCGGGTCTATCCCATTCACAAGAGTGAATAAATAATAAACTTCGATTGGTTTTTTTTTTTCTGAATTTCGAGTTCATGGGAGGTTTATGGGAGTTTTTACAAACTCCCATGAACTTTAAATTCGATCCTTGATAAATTTGCCCCTAAATAAACCAACTAGGATTGTTTTGGCACCAATATGGATTTATGCAGTTTAGTTAGGATTAAAGGAGAAGTAGAGGATAAATCACTGGGGGGTCCTGTAATTTAGGCACCCCTCATTAATTAAAATCACTTACCTAGCATTATAAGAAGCTCAGGATCAGATACGACAAGTGTTATAGCATAAACCAATAACGGGAGGTCTGGGGGTTCCAAATTTGATGTTATACGATAAAGCGGCACAGATTGGACAACTAACCAAATGGCAACTCCCACAATCTACTACAGTGGGGGATGAAATTGGAACAATGGCTTGTCATCCATTGACAGTTAATAACCTGCTCTGAGCTGACCAAATGCCATAAAATAGGATTACAATAAACAACTCAATACTACAGCATTCTTTACGGCTGTGGAACTCATGCAAACATTGCTACTTTCTTTGCAAACCCACCTCTCTGATGTAATAATAAATGGTAAGCCCTCCTTCCTGCCAGAACTGCAAGCACAATATTTAAAAAAAAAATGGACACAAAACCACCTTAATACAGTTAGATCTTTATTCAGTCCACACACCATGAAATCTGCCCAAATAAACTCTCACAAAACATTTGCCATCTACAGACCTGACTATGTTTAAAACAACCTGTGATAACTGTCCCCTTACAAAAGGATTTATATCAACTCTTTACACCCAAATGTTGTCAATTACTTTGCAATCAACCCCCCACTTACTGTGCAGTTTGGGAACAGGATATATCCATCCGATTGTCAGGAGATGGTTGGAAGAAAATTTGGACAGCTGCTGAGAGTGGCGACTAAAGAACTTTCATAACTTTCATAAACTCCTAACCAGATGGTATATGACTCCTCAGAGAAATTATCGAACCTCTCCAATACATTTGTCTTTATGTTTCAGGGGTTGTGAAAATTACAGGAACACTAGTACACATTCGGTGGGACTGTCCGGTGGCACTGACTGAAATAGAGTATGTTCCCTGTTACAGGAGATTTTCTCTACCCATGGGAACTGATGCACATTCTGTCGATAAAAAAATCTTAAAGTGGACCCGTCACCCAGACACAAAAATCTGTATAATAAAAGTCCTTTTCAAATTAAACATAAATTCCAATTTATTTTTTTATTAAAGCATTCATAGCTGTTGTAAGCTCATTTAAAAATCTCAGCTGTCAATCAAATACTGTCTGCCGCTCCTCTATGCCAGTGGCATAGAGGTGGGGCAGACAATTACTTTCACTTTCCATTCAGCACTTCCTAGATGTCACTGCTCTCCACACATTCCCCCGTTCTCTTTACCATTTAATTGTGTAGTCAGTGCATGGAGATGGACATCAGGTCCCCCATTCTGGTGCACAAACTAGATTCTGAGATGATGCAAGGCTTGTCTTAACAACAGTGTCCACAAAATGGCTGCTGCCTGCTTGCTATAATTTTGAAATCCCAGACTGAAGGAAGCAAGATTCAAATAATTTATATAGTGTAATTAAAGTTCATTTTGCTTGACTAATGTGATAAAATAGGATTTTGAATAATTTTTTTGGGTGACGGATCCCCTTTAATAAGCCAGACTGTTAGCCAAACACTTGCTTTCTGCAGCAAAATGGAGACTAGCATAAGTTGGTTAACACCAGACATTGTGGTATATTTATCAAAAAGTCACCGCCACAGTCCGCTAGAGTGAAATTCCACAACTCTCCATTCATTTCTATTGGATTTTTAATAGAGTATTTATCAATGGGTGAATGTGAAAGTTCATTCTTTGATAAATACGCTCCCTGCTGCTCACTCATGAACTATGGGAGATGGCCTTCATATAATTCCTTTCTGGTTTTAAACTAGAAAGCCCTGTTTTTCAAAGGGCTGTCCAGTCCAAAATTTGCTCAACAGTGTTGATCCTTGTTGGTTACATGCTGCAGGCCTATTTGTCTGGAGGTAGCAAAATCATTTTTCACTCTCTGATATGAGAGAGTGCTATGTATTAGGCAATACAGTATTTCACTGTGTATTTAAAGTTTTGTGTACTAAAGAATGTTTTTAAAATGTCAACATTTTCAAAATGCAGAATACACGATTGGCTGTTGTGTAAAGTTATCTGTAAGTTACCTAATCCATATTGATGATGATGTCACATCACCAAAGGATGATGTGGTTTGCTAAGGAAATAGGTTTCGCAAGGCAGCAGGATTTACCACTGTCACCAGGCACAAAAAGCACATTTCTAAACTATACCATTGCAATATTGTTACAAAAAGAGAGCATATGCTTTCTCTGTTATTGTGCAATGACAGGAAATGGATTGCTCCTACAATTAGGCTTAACATTAATTTGGTAGGCAGTGGAGTCACTACATTTTTCTGTTCAAGTAAAAATCTGATTAAATTGTATTTTTTTTAGAGGGAAGACATTAGCCTCTCTCTCTCTCACAGTCAAGCATGACTTCTGCTGATGAATAATGTTACGAAATGCAGTGAAAATTATCTATCACCAATTAAAAAGTGGTAAAAGGAGTCTGTAAAAACTGGCATAAATCTCTTCGAGTTTACTAAATTCCAATTTCTAAAATTTATTAAGCTAAAAAACTTGCAAATTCTAATACAGAAATTCACCATTTAAAAGCAGCAATTTCATGTAAAAGTAAATGGAAGGTGTATTCCATCAAGTTTTCCAGATTTCTTTTAAATTTGGAGGACTTGTTGAAAATGATGGGTAGAATGTAATTTCACTGCGTTTGAGTTTTTAAATCACATTTTTTACATGAACCATTTCTGTGATTCAAGTTTTCTTTTTAATAACTTAATTTTTTTTAATTTTCATACGTTTTAAATGGAGCTGTTACATTTGGTATAAATTGCATTGCTGCATTCAGCAATCTAATTATACAATTGCTATGTTATTCTTATATGTAAAGCTTACATAAATCAAGTCAGGAAGAAATATAAAAAAACATATTAACAGAAAAATACAACTCAGAATCAGTATAAACAAGTAAGTAAGTACAAGTAAACAAAATAAACCATTCATTATTCTCTGGGTCCATTACTAAGCAGGTCAACCCTCGGGGAAAAAATAAATCCTGTTACTCCATGTCTCATCATATTTAGGTATCATTTTATTACTCAGTACTGAAAGGGATTCCATCCTTTTTACTTTCTCTATTTTATTCTGTAGTTGTGATTCAAGTTTTTTGATAAATTACCAAACCTTTGAATTTGTGTTTTTTTGAATTAGAAAAGAACTTGAAAATAAAATTTTTGATAAATCCACCACTCCATGTGAAATTAAAAAATTGCAGAAAAGCAGACTTAGGGGTAATTTATAAAAGGTTGAGTTGTGTTTTACCCGAAAAATCTTTTGGGTTTTAAAAAAACAAAACTCAAAATTTTCGAGATTTATTATGCCTTGAAGCTGGAAATAGCTAGAATCCACAGCTATAACCTGTCAAGGTCATGTAGAAGTCAATGGAAGAGTCCCCTTCAACCATTCAAAGATATTTGTAGCCTTCATGATGTTTTGATGGTGGTTTGCGCTCGGAAACTCTAAATTTTAGTGATTCAAGGTTTTTTTTTGCCGAAAACATGTTAAATTCAAGTATTTGGGCCCCCCCCCAAATTCACTGATTTGGGTTTTTTACAGTCGAGTATTTTCATAAATAAGAAAATATTCGAGTTGTGAGTTCATTCAAGGTATAAAAAAACTCACAAACCTCTAGAACTTGACCTTTGATAAGCTACTGCTTTTGTGAAGCTAAACATATTTTTATTCCATGGTTCCCGTCGCACATGATTGTGCACAATAAGTGCAGGTGTTTTTTTTCAATTGTTACAATGATTTCCTCTTGTTCTTAATCAGTCATGTTGCTCATTTCTGTTCAGCTGCTTCCGACAGGAGAGCTGGTTTGTTCTTTAATTAGCACATGACTGAGTAGCCGGATTGCTTGAATTTACAATTCCGTTGGTGATCTTGCTGATGCAGGAAGATGATTGTGTGTGGGTATACAGGGGGATTTATCATTCATCATGGCTGTACATTTGGCATGAGGTTCACAAAATGTACCAAAATCATTTGCATCCACTGCTAGTCACAATTGCAACTTTATCTGTGACTGTAAATCTCGCATCTAAAAGCCTGCCGAGTGTTTATTGACCCTTGTAGCAAGCTTATATTCACATTTCTTTCGTAATTTTGCTTCATTGGTGATTTTTCAACCTGCCTGAAAATGAATGAAAAAATGGACTTTTGTGTTCTGTCACATAAAATTGAATAATTAATAAAAATGCAGAAAATAGAGGGAAGAAAATAGCGATTGCAGCTAAAAGTCTCTACTATGATTAGTCTGATGAATTCCTGATTACTATTGCTGTTGATGAAATACCTCAAGACCACAGTGAAAAAAATAAAAACTGTGTAAATAGATAGGCTGTGTGAAATAATAAATGTTTCTAATATAGTTAGTTAGCCAAAAATGTAATCTATAAAGGCTGGAGTGAACTGATGTCTAACATAATATCCAGGATGCAACTTCCTGCTTTTCAGCTCTCTAACTCTTAGTTAGTCAGAAAATTTTAAGGGGGGTCACATGGTACATAACTGTTCATTGAGTTTGTAATTGATCTTTAGCATGCAGCTCAGATTCAAAAGCAAACAGTTAGACACCATATGTTTCCCTCAAGTCCCCGATTGGTTACTGCCTGGTAACCAATCAGTGGAAACCAAGAGAGCTGCAAAGCAGGAAGTAGTGTTCTGGCCATTATGTTAGACATCCAGTCACTCCAGCCTTTATACATTACATTTTTGGCTAACTATATTAGAAACATTTTTTATTTTGCACAGCCTATCTATATACTGAATAATTCATTTAAAGGAATGGTTCACCTTTTAGTATGATATAGAATGGTCAATTCTAAGCAACCTTTTAATTGGTCTTCATTATTTATTTTTTATATTTTTTTACTGACCCCATCTAAAAACAAATGCTCTGTAAGGCTACAAATATATTGTTATTGCTATTTTTTATTACCTGTCTATCCAGGCCAGGGCTGACAATCTGTGGGTTCTGGCAAATGCCAGAGGGGCTGGTGTATGATTCCATAGAAAGTGACCATATAGTGGGCTGGTTGTTTGGGCCTCTGTGTACTTGGAATGCCAGGGCCTGTTTTGACTCCTAGTCCAGACCTGCGTCTATCTATTCAGGTCCTCTCCTATACATATTCCAGTCTCATATTCATGGTTGCTGGGGTAATTTGGAACCTCATAACCAGACTGCTGAAATTGCAAACTGGAGAACTTCTGAATAAAAAGCTTAATAATTCAAAAACCACAAATAAAAAATGAATACTTGTGAGTGTGGATTCTCTTCTTATTATAACCCTAATTTGGTTACTGTCTCTTTAATCTCACTAGTGGCACCTTTCTCCTTCTGAGTTTCTAGCAGCTTGGCAGGGGACAGGCTGGGCTCAATCTCCCCAGATTCAACAGCTTCTATGTACCTTACAGTCTTACAGCTACTCACGCTGGCTCTCTCAGCTCTCTGGGAGACCCCCAGCATTTGGCTCCAAAGTCAGGTACACCCTTTCTCCCAAGGATGCACTGGGGTTCCCAGCCAATCAGAACGCTATCCAGCATGCAACTGGGCTGATGTCACAGGCAGACAAACAGGGGAAAGATTCCTCATGTCTCCTACATTATTATATGTTTTTTTACAGAGACTTGGCTTAACTGCATTGCTTCCTTTGGAGAAAAACTTGGCACACAAGTTGCCATTATGTGTATATATTTTCAAGCACTCATTGTGTATTGTCTCCTGGTGTGCCCATATTTGTCTGAAAATGGCCACCATGACAGAGATAGCGAAAGTGTGTGTGTGTGTGTGTGTGTAGCTTTTCTCACTTGTCATTTTTCTTCCTTTGAACACTATAAAAACAGGAAATAGGCTAGGCAAATAAATTGACATCAGACCTCTGAGACAAAGTGAGTAAAAAACGTAAATAATCTAACATTCACCAGCAATTTTATTTGATCATATTACCCACTTGACCAAATTGTATGCAACAAATAAGTTTGTTTTGCTTACGTTTGGCAGTAGTGTTTGCAAATGTTTGTGCTTGCGCATAGGGTTGTAGTCACATGGCAGTGTAGATCTAGAATATCAACATATGATTAACTGTGCTCATGTCACACTGTCTAGCTTCAGATTTACAGCACATGACAACCTTTGGAACGTAAACAAACCCCAGCTGGTAGGAAATAAACTAAATTGTAATTTGTAAGCTCTTTTAAGATGGGCCCTGTTTTAATTTTACTTGATTCCCACAAGCAGCATATGTAGAGTGAAATGTTATATGAGTGTGGTAAAGGGGCCAAAATGGAACACTCCTTTGACTGCCCTAGGTTTTATTAGGTTTGGTCTGGTGATTGATAAATGATTGTGATGTGCCTTTCCTCTCATCCCATGTTACCCTCATTTTGGCAAGCATTTTGCTACCCTCATTTTGGCACTGGTTGTATAACTTGTCAGGGTTCCATCTGGTTAGTGTGGACCCTGAGCATAGCTATGCCACTAAGTATGGATAGTAGGTAATTTTAAATATCCAGTGGAGCTCTTTAAAATCAGAATTACTAAGCAGTCTACAGAGCTCAGTCTAGTGGCCTTGAATAGGGTTTCCACCCGGCCGGGTAAAACACCTGCCAAGGCCGGGGCCGGCATTATAAATTTATCGGCAATGTAGTAGCCGGTACATTGGTAATACCCTTAAAAAAAGCCCTTGGCCCACCCACAATTCACTTAGAACTTAACTTTTTCCGGCCTTCTGGCCATCGATTGATGTGGCTCCGCCCCTTTCGCATCACAAAACCCTCCTTTTGTTCCTGCCCCCATCAGCCAGTAAAAACTTTTGGAAAAGGTGGCAACCCTAACCTTGAATGATCTGGTAACCATACCCAAAATATTTGGGGCACGGGCTAGCACCTATAATTATTGATACCCAAGGTAGTGAGCAAACCCTAGCTTTTAGGCTTAGCATATGCATATGCCTGAAGCAAGTGTGTTGTAAACCCCTCCACATTTTTGTCATGTTTTGCACTTTAAAAAGGTGAGCCCTAGAGATCAAATCAGTAGGTTGACTATCACATTTTTTACTACTCTCAACTCAATGTGGTACTTTAGTCAATAATTTTAATTATTTCCTTTGTTTCTGTTTTTAAATCATACAGCACTTTGTAGTTGTTGTTGTTAACTAGCATATATGTGTTATTTGCAAAACACTTATATTGAGTTATTTTAAGTTTCAATGTTTTAGTAGCCTTAAGATAAGGTAATTCAATTACATAAAGGCCCCTTTTTGGAAAATCACAATTTCCAAGCATTCAAGATAATAGATACTACAGTACAAAATGTTTCCTCCTACGAAAACCCCCTTGGTCTCTATTTGTTTATCGGATACACAAACAGATTTGTGAGAAAAGCTATAAAGCATCTGTTTATTGACACAGATTTCATTATCATTCAGTTCTCATGTATTTCTAAATGTAAATGAAATTGCATTGAATGCTTGCTTACAAGGCCCCTGTTTTCCTTGCAAAAATTTTGTTTAAGTGTTTGACAGTTTATTCACAAACTGTGCAGTCTTTCTTTGTATTCTTCTGTCCTTGCAAGGAAACTTTTCCATTTTTTCCACTTCCTTCTTCTTTCCTGTGTGTCATTATCTCAATGCTTTTTATAGATATTTATTTAATAAGAACAGGAAACATACCCAGTATTCATAGTTAAAACCTCAAAATGTTTTATTTCATATATAGAATACCTCCCAAGAACCAATATGCCAAAGTTATACATATATATGCATATCTTTTTTATGGGTATCAGCATCTCCCAGAATACAATTTCTGTTGCATTGCAGTTAAGTGGAAACAGGTCATTGCGCTCATGGCGGAATGCAGTCCTAATTAAATTGCACAAAAAATGTAACGTAATTCATGTGAACTGAAATGCCAGTTGTTTCTGTACAGTTCATGTTGTGAATACAATTGGTTTTATTCTGGTACTTATACCTCATCCTCTTAGCTACAACAGCATAAAACCCCTTGCACCTTGATCGCTTTCAATGCACATAGGTATGAAGGCCCAGAAAGGGTTAAACAATAATGAAGCCTTATTATAAGGACTGAGCCTACTTTACCTTTCTTCTGTTTGTATGCAGACACACACATTTTTAACCCCAGCAAAGCTAGCATTTCTGTTGTCAACAGGTACAGACATGAGGTTAGGTATTTCACACTCTTCACCACTTTGTGGTGTAGTATTTCACTTAAGAAAATCAGATTCACTAGGCATTTTACTTTCAATTATTGTTTGTGAAATGTGTGTCAAGCAAGCATGTTTGTTACTTAGCATTATTAGTTATTCATGCAAAATTAAAACGGCTGTCTCTGCTGTATTTATCACTTTTACTCTACAGTAAAATTGAAGTGAATTATTTGCATTCCTATTCTACCACTTTACAGCTTTCAAATGGTTGTCACTGACCCCAGCAGCCAAAACATCTTTTGCTCTGTGGGGCACCTATAATTACTTCTGTTCATTGTAGAAGGATATTTCACTGTAATGCAGGAGATCATAACGAAAATGAAGAACAGGCATAAGAAAAAAAATGTTTGGCAACAGAGTATAACTGTATTTTTATTGTAAATGTTAGAAAAGCAGGGATTATGTTTGCAAATGACACAGAGATTGTGTTGGTTTTGAATTGATTGTTAGACTTGGAAACATAGCTTTCTTGTAGACTTTGAATCTGAATCTTGCTTTCTTTGGTTAGGCTTGTGTTTTTTCTGTGGTCTATAAAATCCAGGGATAATATGTAATTACCGTTTACTTTTTTTTAGCTCCTTTTACTCTAAATACATAAACCAAGAAAAAATAATAGCCAAATACACGTTTTACTGTAATTGAAAAGACCATGATAATGAAAATGATAAATACAGATATGGGATCGGTTATCCAAAATGCTTGGAACCTGGTGTTTTCCGGATAACTGATCTTTCCGTAATTATAATCTTCATATCTTAAGTCTACTAGAATATCATGTAAACATTAAGTAAATCCAATAGGCTGGTTTTGCTTCCAATAAGAGTTAATTCTATTTTATTTCACAGTACTGTTTGATTATTACAGGGAAAAGGTAAATCAGTTTTAAAAATGTGTATTATTTGGATAAAATAGATTCTATGGAAGACAGGGTTTCTGTAATTTATAGCTTTCTGGATAACAGGTTTCCATATAATGGATCCCATACCTGTACCAGATATGATTCTATTCATACAGTATGTACTGTACACATGCTGCTAATTATATATATTCTATTTATAACCTACAGGTAAGCTCAGAAAAAACTCAACATATACAAAGTTACTATAAATACTTAAGTACACACTTTGCAATGTCTATAATGTATATCATTAATTAGTAAAGGTATTCTAGAATGCTCTCAGTGTTAATGCTCTCCATATAGCCTACTGGATATAATGCTGTAAGTAAATATATGATGTTCAAAGTAAGCGCTACACATAAAGACATCGCTAAGATTCAAGATCAGGTTTATTGTTACTCATCCTCTGTTATGCATGATTTTGCTATTTGTGTTTAATGACCCTTAGTCGGCTATCTTCTGCTATATTGTTTAAAGGAGAAGGAAAGGCTAAAATTAAGTAAGCCGTATCAGAAAGGTCTATATAAGTAAACCCTCAAAGTAATTCTACTCTGAGTCCTCTGTCAAAAGAAACATTGCATTTATTTCTTTCTATTGTGTATACATGGGCTTCTGTATCAGACTTGCTGTTTTCAGCATAAACCTCCAGGGCTAGGGCTTAAGCATGCTCAGTTTGCTCTTCTCTCCTCCCCCCCTCCCCTCTCTGCTGTAATCTGAGCCCAGAGCTATGAGTGAGCAGGGAGAGACTCAGGCAAGTGATGTTACAGATTCAGCGCATTGGTATTCACGGACGCCATCTTCTTCTCTTCGGTAATCTTTGGGTCTCCTTCTGGGGCTTCGGCAATTTCCGTCGCTTTTGGCGCATGCGCAGTAGTTAAAAAACTGTGCATGCGCCAGTACGGAGCTTTCTTCGCAAAGATTGTCAAAGTAAACAAGATGGCGCCCATGAACTCAGATGCACTGAATCTGCAACGAGGGGTAAGTAAAGATTATGGGGCATTTACAGAGGGTAACACCTAGGCTGGGGGGGAGCAGGGAGGGGTCTATGTAGGGTAGGGGATTTTAATATAAAGGGTTTGGTTCTCCTTTAAAGAGCCAGAGCCAGGAGTGCAGACCTTGCTTTGGAGCTCCTAAGTGGTGCTCAGTGTAGGTATGTGAACCTGACCATCATAGGATCTAATCCAGGCATGAGGTATGTAGCTAGGGCACAACAGTAAAGGGGTTTTGGGCACGTACATCTTCTGCCTTCATTTTCCAAGGTTTGGCCCTTCTCTGAGCCTGGCATACCAAATCTCCCCACTCACTGAAGCACCTTCTGCAGGGGGGGATTCAGTGCACAAGAGCAGACAGGCAGTCTCCCAGCCCACCTTTCATGCTGACAGGGGGAGCTATGGTGTTGCAAGTGCATGCAGTAAGGGGCATGGTCGAGGACAGGGGTACCCTCAGCTCTAGGTATGTCCCTGAAAAATATGCAGTATATAACTAAAGCAGCTGAACTCAGTTAAAAAATCCAAGGTAGTGAAACTGAAGGGAGTTCAGTGAAAATGTATTGCTTTAATTAGGGTCAATAAAAGCATTGCAAAAATAAAAGGAACTTTTTCCTATTTGTCCTTAAAAAATATAATATATTATAGTGTTTGGTATGAAGTAAGTTTATTTTAGAATCCCTTGTAAAAAGGAAGTATAGATCTGAGAAAATACATTTCTTGCAGGGTTTCAGGATATGTGCTCTTCTGGATGCCGTGCCTTTCAGATCTACCAGAAGCAGTTTCCTGCACAGAAAGTGTTCTGAACTATGGGTCAGGACCCAGAAATGGGTCAACTTGCTGTTTAGGGTGGATTTTAATGGTTCCTGCCAAATGCAGTGAAATTTCCTCTTACGAGAATGTGGTATATTTAATTTTTGGTCGAAAGTACTTCAGAAGTTCTAGTATCACTTACTGTTGGTGAATAAGCTTATCTGAAGCAGAAAAGGAAGCAGTGCATTGTTCTTTAGTTTTGTAGGGCCCATTTACTGGAAACTGGATAGCTTACAATACAGATTTAATTTTTTTTCAAATTATTTTTCTTTTAGTCATTAATATATTGAGTCATTTATAACCCAAACCACAACTTAGAAATATTAATAGAGGTTCAGCATTCTGCCACTAGGTGGGGCATGGAGTCAAAATAATCTATTGCTGCAATGCTAAAAATATATTTGAAACCAGCCGTCTCAGCATTTGTCACGTCAGTCTGGAGTACCTTTTACCTAATTGCTTTCATTAACTTCTTCATTAATTGCGATGGTAATGCAGGTAAGCAAGACCTACCTTTGATTTCAAAATGCAAGGCTACAGCCTATTCTGTCCTCTTCAAATAATAAAATACAGCTTTTTAAATATAAATCCATTTAAGTGGTGTAAAAAGGCATTGGAGTTGTTTGAAAAGTGTCATTTATAAATCTGTCGGGGAGCCATGACTACTTGCTTTCTGCAATTGACATCATCAGGCAATGTCACCAGTATTGGAGCAACCTGTTTGGTCAGGAGGTAGTAGACCTATTTGAGGGATGATGGAAGCCCTATAGGACTGCATACAAGCTGAAGGTCGCAGGAGTATCCTGGACTTGAACCAACCGGAGGGAGGTCACTTCTTGCAAGCATTTTAAAAAGAGACTATCCAGAAACCAGTTGGAAGAAGGTGTCCCTGCTGACTTTAAAAAGAGCCCTGGAGCTCCAGTGTTATGTAAAATGTTCAGGAGATAACCACAACCACTGTAAGCAAGGATCTAATATCCTATCAGCAAAACGAAGCGAAGCGTTAATTCGCTAGCGTTTGGCATTTTCGCTACTGCGCAAATTCACTAACGAACGCTGGCGTAGTTTCGCTAGTGTTACTTCGCAACCTTACGCCAGTCGAATCTTCGCTAGCGACGAAACTACGCAAATTCACTAACTTGCGCAGTGTAGTGAACGCTACCTTTTACGCTAGACTTCCTTCGCCACCTCAGACCTGGCGAAGCGCAATAGAGTAGATAGGGATTGTTTAAAAAAAAGTCAACATTTTTTCTAAGTCCCAAAAAACGCTGGCGTGTTTTCTACATGATGGCTGATAGCCTGAAAAAGATCGAAAATTTTTTGGGGCTCCCCTTCCTCCCCCCTACATTTCCTGACTCATGGCAACTTACCTAGACAGTGGGCACATGTGTAGGGCAAAATAAAATTTTTATTTGCAGATTTGAAGGTTTTCTAGGCATTTGTAGTGCAGATACGTGTTCCTCCATTGAAATTTGAATTTCGCGCCGTATGCAAATTAGCCTTCGCTAGCGCAACTTCGCTTTATATAGCGAAACAACGCTAGCGCAACTCCGCAACCTTACGCTACCCCTGTGCGCAACTTCGGATTTTAGTGAATTTGCGAAGCACTGGCGAAACTACGCCTGGCGAAGTGCGGCGAAGTTGCGCCTGGCGCAACTTCGCATCTTAGTGAATTTGCCCCTTAGAGAGCTCAGTGTTCTGAGCATATTATCAGAATCGCAAGCAAATGTAAGAGCCCTTCAAGGACAGGTCATATGTGTGTACCTGTTATGTGGGAGTAATTAGCTTTGCTTAAAGTGAGAGGTAGTTTAGTAAGGTAGAACTACCTTGGGTAATTAAGAGAAGGGAACCAAAGACTGAACTGTACATTTAAGTTACCGTCCAGGACCAATGTTGTGAAAAATTACTTTCATTGGACATTAACCATCGGCTAGCTTGTGCTGTCCTGCAAGCCAGCTCAGTTCCATGTTTCCGTGGCTGCAGGTTACATTTGCAAAATATTTTTCTTATATTTACTCTTATTATCATATTTATATGTTAGTATTTACACTGTAAGCTCCACCGGGGAAGGGACTGATGTTAAGCACGGCAGGAATATATTGGTGCTAAATTAATAAAAATTGATAATAATACTAATAACTAGACAAAAAGACAGTAAAACAAACAGGAAAAACATAATTTCAAAGAATTTTGGTATATTCACTATGTAATATTTAGTTGTGCATCCTATAACCTGTGTCAGTGTTGATGATCAGATGTTGTGGATCCATCCAAATAGGCTGTATACATTGCAGCAAATTCACTAAAGGGCGAATTTCTGCCTGAAAAGGCTTTGCCACACTTTGCACCACTTTGTCCGGCACTAATTCGCTACCACTGTGCTAATTCACTAAAAAGGTTTGCTAGAGTCAATTTGTCAGCGTGAGCATTTCTTTTTTTCGCTAACGTTTATTACTGCCTAGTGAGACTTTGTTAGTACACTTATGCTTAGGTCAATTTGAATAGGGTGGGTACAAATAGGTTGTATTTATATGTCTTTATTAGAGATGTTGGTGCAAATGCTTGAAGTGGCCATTTATTAAAAATGTCCAAGGAAGCAAAATAAAGACAAAAGAGATCCTCTAATGTCCTAGACATGAGCCCACCCTAAAACAAATGTGGCATGCCCCTCAAATGTTTAAAAAAATGTTAAAACAAGCATTTTTAACATTTTCAAATAACAACTTTTAAATACAATTCCACTTTAAAATAAGAAAACAAGCTAGTGGTTTTTTTTATTATAACTTTTCGGCATACAAGATATGATGCCACTGATATAAGATTGAGGAGGATGTAGTTTCATCTTATCAGTTCGCCAGGTCTTAGGTGGTGAAGGACACTTTGTCGAAAGGGATAACATTATGAAAAATTTGCACTTTCGGAAATTTGCGGAGTAACGTTCGGTTGCCTGAGCGAAAATGCACCTGGCGAAAGGGCGGGAATCTTAATTTGCAATGTACTCTTTTGCTAGCGAATTGTCCTCTACACCTGTTAGTAATTTCCCTGTGGATTGGATTTCTGGTTAATTTTTGCTAGCGACGGCCACTTCACATTTTAGTAAGTCTGCCCCATTGCCTTTGGGCTGCATATACTGACCGTTTTTTAAAATAACATTGAGCGCATGCATTTACTAAGCAAGGTAAGTCATTATCTACTTTTCCCCATCTGTTCTCATTGTCGGGACACCAATAAACACACACAAGCCCATTCTGTTACTCAAAAGCACTGGGTTCTGGTTCCAAATGTCATTTGACTTATGTTGGCCAGACAGTTGCTTAGAGAATTCTTTGTATGCAGTTCTTAATTTATCACAACCGGTTTATGCAGTTCTTATTTTATCACAACCAGTTGTTTTGTAATAATATATTACAAATAGTTTAAGGTGAAAAACTGTAAAACAAAACAAACTTTAATAAGAAAAAAAAATCTTATAAATATCAGGGAGAGATATGTGACTGCACCATGGCCATTGTCTGTTCTATTTCTGGGACCTTTATTTATAGAATTTTCAGGGTTTGGCTGAAGCATGCAGAAACATACCTCACCTGTAGCAAGATATTTTAATAATAAGTCACTGAAATCTGAATTTTATCCTTTTGTTGGAAGTCTGCATTAATCTGGGAAGGTCAAAAGAAAATTGAAGACTCAATTAGATAGATGGAATAGTTAAAGTTGGGACAATATTTTGAGAGCCTGAAGGGTTATTTTAGGGGATATACTCATCTAAAAACTTATAAATAATTCTTACTTTTGAATTGTGTTTTCTTTCAATTCAAGGAATTCTTCAGCAGAAATAAGGAAACATCTCTCCCTTCAGTACAGTGGTGAATTTATACAAATGCGTGGCCTTGGTACACCAACCTCTTCAACTCTTCAACTAGTAAGTAGTCAATAATATCAGAAAATTCTGGGACAGCTATCAATTTATACTAGGGATGCACCGAATCCAGGATTCGGTTCGGGATTCAGCCAGGATTCGGCCTTTTTCAGCAGGATTCGGATTCGCCGAATCCTTCTCTCTGTATTTGCATATGCAAATTAGGGGTGGGAAGGAAATAACGTGACTTTTTGTCACAAAACAAGGAAGTAAAAATGTTTTTCCCCTTCTGAACACTTATTTGCATATGCAAATTAGGATTCGGATTTGGTTCGGTATTCGGCCGAATCTTTCATGATGGATTTGGGGGTTCGGCTGAATCCAAAATAGTGGATTCGGTGCATCCCTAATTTATACCACCCTACACCTTAACGTAAAAGGTTCATTTATTAAAGAAGATGCCGTATGCAAGGCCTCTGTATCATTGCACCTCTTTAAATTTGCAGCCACGCTACCAAAAGCTGCACATTATGGAACTTTGCCTGCCAAGCACTCATAAATGAAGGGCTCTGAATTCACAATTCAATTCACTCGTTGCTAGGGTCCAAACTACCCTAGCAACCATGCATTGACTTGAATAAGTGACTGGAATATGAACAGGAGTGGGCCTGAATTGAAATAAAAGTAATAAAAAGTAACAATAAAAATGTGTAGCCTTACAGAGCATTTGTTTTTCACATGGTGGTCAGTGACCCCCATTTGAAAGCTGAAAAGCGTCAGAACACGAAGGCAATTAATTAAAAAATTATAAAAAGACAAAATGAAGGCCAATTGAAAAGTTGGTTAGAATTGGCCGTTCTATAACATACTTAAATTTAACTTAAAGGTGAACTACCCCTTTAACATAACATGGTACAATGGTAGATTGTATTATTTTTGATAACTCGGTAATAACATCTGAAAGGGTTGGTATTGGCCCGAAGTGAGAGAACATTAAAATAGTTATGCAAAAGGCATGACAATAAGGGGTATATTTATTATGCTCTGTAAAAAAGGAAATATGTGGAAAAAACGGTGTAAAAAGCTGTGTAAAAAAAAGGCGTGTGTTTTATTTTACATTATGCGAACGCCAGATATGGTGCCATTATTTTATATTACTTTAGACCTTTGTAAGTAAGTTAAGTTGAAAGTCACTCTAGAAAAAAAATATAAAAAAATGTACGCAATTTTTTACACAGTGAAGCCTGGTGATGTGTGGCGAATTATCCCACTGTATTTTACAACACATAATAAATCTGCCCCATATGTAATATTTACTGAATGCTTATTCCAAAGTTATACAGACTTTTTGATTGCAAGTCTCAAACCTTGTATTTACTACATTATTGCTCATGAGACATTTATATGATTTTACATCACATTTACTGTAGATAATCTTCTCTAACTACTGAATTTTCTTTCTTTCCTTCAAGTTTCTACCTGTTATATCTCAACTTGAATTTTCTGCTCCATGTTTGCTCATCACTCAGACTCTCTCACTAAGACTCATCACTAAGACTCTCTCCTCTGTGCTTCAGTCTTCTCTACAACGCTGTCACTTTCTTTCCAGAAACCAATCTGCTCCCCTTAAATGTAAATAATTTGAGTATGTTGCATATATGTTGTCTTAAGTTATATGCTTGAATTTATACTATAGCACCATTTGTGCTGCAACCTGTACCACACCTGGAATGTACCACTGCTCATTTTTAAGAGGTGGCCTGCATCCGCCACTATCTTGCTGCATTTGTTTGGACCAGGGTGTTAAGGATGTATTCGATTGTGGGTAAGATTTCTAGTAGATTTGTGCTTAGTACAGGGTTATAAATGTTTTTATGGAGGACAGGAGGGGGAAGGCATTTTGGGTTTGCTTGTCCCTTAAAGGAACAGTAACAGCAAAAAATAAAAATGTTTTAATCAGATGTACTTTTGCCCTGTAATGGTAAAAGTTTGTTTTAGAAAGACTACTATCATTTATATACACAAGCTGCTGTGTAGCTGTGGGGGCAGCCATTCAAGCTGAAAAAGGAGAAAAGGCACAGGTTACTTAGCATAATAGAATACAATGGTATTCTGCAGACTGCATCTATTATCTTGCTATGTAACCTGTGACTTCAGTGGCTGCCCCATGGCTACACAGCAGTTTTTTATGTAACATGATTTTGGACTATTAAGGCCAATGGGGTTAACAACCAGATAGTATATTACAGCATGGGTTACATTTGACTCTGACACTTAGGGTAAGGGCACACCTGGCGATTCGGGGAGATTTAGTAGCCAGGCTACTAAATCTCCCTGAATCGCAAGGTGTACCCTTACCCTTAAGGCTGGGCCTTCGCAAAGTGGAAGAAACTGAAACCTGGTGTAGTGCAACTACAGGCTACTGTGCAGAAACTGAATAAAGAACAGGTTCTTGCAGAACAGAAAACTGTTCAACAGAACAGAAAACTTTATTCGTCAGAGACAAATGATCCACAGAGTTACTTACAGTGCATACAAGCATTTGCAGAATATATTCACAGGCTAGGACAGTACATCAGAGCCAACTGTATATGAATCCCCTGAGATTGTAGTCAAGGCAGTACAGCACCTCCAGGCAGAAATGCCTCACACATGGTCTGGATTTCACCCAGTGGAGTGATCAGGGAGGAAAACCTAAAGCCTGACACCCTATCCACTGTAGTCCCTTCAGTGTAGGCAAATCTTACAGCCTGGGAAGCTACTCCCTGCTACACCCTTCTTGATGGAGCACAAAGCCGCTTTTTCTATCTTCCCGCACTATCTTACTCTCCTAGAGACTCTATAACAGATAGTAATCCTGTCACTAACTAGCCTCATTCATGGGGTCCCTGCTCCCGACTTTTTTCTCTCTCTACAGGTACTGGTCCCTCTAGCCAACTTGGCTTTACTGGGCCTTGGTGTACCCAGACTGAATGGAAACATCCAGATGGGTCAGACACCAGGGGCCAAAGAGGAAGATTCACCCCTTCTCACTCACTATACCAAAGTGTGTCAGGAAGTGGTCACAACACCTCTTGGTCAATAGCACAACTATGCAAAATACAACTAGCTACATGGGCATCTGCCCAGCAACTAGGGAGATCAGGAGGTGTAGGGATTTAAAGCCATAGGGGCACATTTACCCTACGGGTCTCTGCATTTATAAAAACTATAGTAGTCTTTGTGAAGCAAACACGCCAGTTTTACCAGTACAGGGCCACACTACTTTATATCTTAATTACTTTAAAACACTTTCTTACAATGGTGTTACTGTTCCTTTAACATCTGTGCTTTTGAGACACGTAGAGCAACAGGGCCCTGGGTGCATTCTCACTTCCTTCCTCCCCGATAGTTACACCATTGCAAAGCATGCTACTTTATATAGTGGGGAGTAATACGAATATGGAAAGGGCTGCTTTCATTGTTATATAGAGCCTTTGCAGTGACAAAAGCTTTTGACATGTATACCTGTATAGTAATCGTGAAGTTTACAAACAAACCGTATTTGTGGCTGAAAGCAGTTATCAGTTTGCTGGTGGCACCTTTAAGACACAGATACAGAAAATCCAGCAGGAGCAGAACTAGACTCCCAATTGCAAGTCACCCCGGAACTTCCTGCTGTCTCCTGCTGATATCACTGCTGGCTTTCCTACTCTGACTTTGCCAAGCCCCATGGTGGAGTGTTCCCGGGAACACTTTCTCCAGTAGTTACTTCAGTAAGGCCCAGCATCCAGAAATGCCCTGATCATATACCTAGACTATGGCTGGTTTAAAGTATAGTATTCTTGCATCTACTGAACACAAAATACTCAACTGGTATTTAACATAAGGAACCATGTCACTTAGACCTGAAATGTATGAGTCTAGGATGGACATAAAATTGTCACTCTTGTAGAGACAGAACAAAAGTGTGAAACCTCTTTTCTCTTAACTGGCATGTGGTTGCCATTCGTTGAACCTTTGGGTGGGGGTTTTAAGTGAAGTGAGGCAACTGACCCTGGTGATAGGCAACCTGTGTCTACAGTCTATAGCCATTTAGAAACATATGGCAAAGATCTGATTGTATTCTATGGGCAATCTGATTGTATTCTATTAAGCACCCATCTGTGTAAATCAGCCTGGCTTCAGATAGATAATTTTAGCTCTGCCTAAAGTTGTGCACCTGTAAACTCTCTGTGAAATGTAGGATCTGAGAGTCATTGTGCTGGACGGTGCATGTGTATTACAGACAATAGCACATTCAATGCCTGTATGAGTCTAATGCTTATGCGTGAACTTCAGGTAAGCAAGTCTCAGGAGTACCCAAACTGCTAATGTGGTGCTGTGGATGGGTAAAAGAATGCTATTTTACAGGAAACTCTGTGACTGGGGTTCACATGGCTCCATCTTAAATAAAATGTCCAGTTTTATATAGGGATTTTCTTGTCATTTAATGCCTTATTGCTTTCCTTCATGTACATTTTGCACAGTTTATATGTTATATGTCAGTGAGTGCTCACATACCATAAATCAGCATGGGCTTTTAGAGCCTTTCAGTCTGAAATTACAACAGAGGTTTCAGGTACTTCCTTTCTGACTGCTTTTGGTGGTGCTTTGTTCACTTCCTTAAACAGTTTGTGGTAAAGTGTTTGTTTCATTTAGCTGTGTCGTTTTTGTGTGTGGGCTTTTTTTTCTGTATTATCAAAGCAAGGGCTTCCTAGATACAACATCGCAGTATTCAAATCTGTTTCCTGTCGTAGCCATTTTGAATGGTTTACGGTGCAGGCACATTCCCCTACAAGCTGCAGAAAGGTATGGTTATAGATGTGTATCCTCAGAGTTGTTTTTTTAAAGTTGTTTCATTATCTTAATGAAATACTTTCTCAGAGAAAGTATTTCATTAAGATAATGAAACAACTTTAAAAAACAAATATAAGACCTAATTGTTCTTTATTCAGAATAAAGACCAATTAGGTCTTATATTTGTTTATAGGAGTTTGTGTAAGCTTTCTTACAAGTTATTACTGCTGTATTTATAGAAAATGGATGTAATACAAGTGTGCTTTTGCACTGTGAATCTAGTATAAATACATTGTCCATTGACAGCTTGTGGATTTAGCCCACATCATTTTGCCCATAATTTTCCTTTTTTTATCGCTAGAAGCCATACTAGTGATTAATGTAATGCTACATACTGGGCAATCAAAAAGCTGATTATAATGTACCTGGTCACCCTTGGTCACATGTTGGCCGTGCAAGTAAATATTTTCTTTTGTGCCTATTTTGGGGAAAAAAGTTTAAAAATGTGTGGGCGGGTTTTTATCGACTGCTGTAGGAAACACTGCAAATTGTATAAACTTGTCTGTTATGGAAAAACTCTCATATCCTATTTTGATTAGAAGCATGTGCAGGTAGAGTCCTGTAAACAGATGCTGATTTATTAGAACTTTAGTTCAGAAGACTCAGTGCCTTGCTTTTTGCAAACAGTTAATTTTATATCTGGGCAAGAAGGCCTGAGGCTCTCATGGAAAACTCTTTCTGCATCACTTACTAACTAGCTCTTTCCAAATTGTTCATATACAAATTAATGGGACATCCATATAGAGGCAAAATATCCTACTATCCTACTGTTTGTAGAAGTTTGAGAATCTCCTCTGCCAATGCACAGTGTTGGCCAAAATATGATACATCAGCAGAGAAAACGGCAGCTCCTCTTCACTTCCTGCTGTTCTGATTGTTCGTGCTCTTTTCAAGAATGATTTGATAAATTGAAAGACTTCTATACTGTGTGTGGCCCATTGCACACTTTCCATCTGTTTGTTCCAAGGGCTGATCAGTCGGAGAGATTACCAGATCACCTTTGTATGGTTGCTTTTATGAGGACTTATGCTAAATATTCATGTTTATTACTTTACAATTCTGGGAACTTTGCTGCATTTCATAAAACTAACACAAATTAAAGTTTCATGGTAAGTCAAGTGTGGCATATGTCTGGGATATCATTATGAACATATTTTTTTTATTTAGCTTTATGTTAAGACTGAGAAGATATTTCTAGTCCTATATACTAGCTGTTTCTGCAGCATTGCATTTGAACAAAATTTCCTTCAAGATGAGAAGTACATTTGTGAGGGTTTAGGATCAGACTATCAGTAGCCCTTGCGGGCTCCGCCGACCCAGACCCGCTTCCTGCTGCCTCCTGACTTGAGACTGAAGCTTAAAGGAGAAGGAAAGTGAACTCACTGGGGGTGGGGGTGCCAAAAGTTATGCTCCATGCTCCTCACTGAGAAGAACCCCAGGCCAGGGCAGTTTGCTGCTTACAGGATATCAGGTATCAGGTTAGTGAATACAATCACTGAGTGGTGGCTAAATTCTGGCAACCCCCAGTGATTTCACCTTTCCTTCTTCATTAAAGCAAGTTACACAGTGCTTTACATTCATTTATAATTAAAGGATAGTTAAATAATTTAACAAGCAAGTGTTACAGAATAAAAACTGGATCAGAGGGCCTTGCTCATAAAAGCTTGCAATATAGCTGTAAACAATCTTTACACATTTCTACACAGAGTTGGGATAACCATGGTTTAGAGGTAAAATAATTCCAACAGGGGCAAATGCAGGTTTACTAATCAACAGATTATTGGAGCATTGAGATGGAGAGCTTAAAGGGTATTTTCTATCATTCTTCCAGCAGACCAGTTTAACATATTATTCCCCTTTTTATAGCCGGAGTGCTGATATTCAGTTAAAACATAACTTCTATAATTTGCTTAAAAACAACCTCCAGAAGTGTTAGTAAATGCAGGTTTCCATTATGAAGCATGACTAGTTTTGGCTTGTTATGTTTGTTTACATTGAAGGAATTACACCAAGCTTTTTTCACAGGGAACTCTGGTCTAGAATCTGGTTTAAAACCAAAAATTTGGTTTAGAATCAGTTATTCACCTTTATATATAGTTTATATGTACTAGTTTCATTTGGAAATAGAACATTTATTGTATTAAGTGGCCATGGAAAGACAGCCTAAATAGCATGGGGACCCATTTTGTGTCCTTACTCATGGCTTAGGAAACCCTTGGTTAAATCATTACATTACCTCCTTGTTGTCAAGCATTTGATCTGGGTGCTCCTTGGGTTCATAAAATGCTTACAGATAAATGAAAAAATTGTTGTATCAGGCATTCGGCCATAGTATTTAGAATAGCAAATAAATGTTCACTCCAAATCTCACTCTGATTTATCTTCAGGTTGTAGAGTAGTACTGGTTTCTGTCATTTTTGGGTAGGCTGTTGATTGCCATCACAGGAGGCAGCAGCTTTACCCTCAGGCTCATGATTGTCTAGCTAAACTTTTGACTGGGGCTTAGAAGCTAAGTCTATGCTCTCAAATTACATCTGTTGCAAAAAAGGACATTTCCCAGCCATGAACATGACTAGTGAATCCAGCCTTAAACTGTTATGGCAGTGGACCAAAAATGGGAGGTAAATATACAAGGTGCAAAGTATATGTATATGGTTTTTGTAATTGATCGAGAGTTTGCTCCAGAAGAGTTGCTACCTGATCATTTCTGAACATAGGTTATTTAACCTGGTTCAAAGTTTGTAACTTTTGAAGACATTAACTGCATTTTACGTGTCAGAGGTGACTGGTTTAGCAAGTTTTCAGCACTGTTTGCTATGACAAACTCTTAAAATACTGTTCATCACTAAATAAGTGTTTTAATGGAAATAATATCTATGGCTGTGGAAGAGAGTTTCCTGTTTAATAGGCTGTTGGAGTAGGTGATTAACGGGGTTTTGATTGTGTAATTTTGTAATTTCTCCCTGATTTGCAGGGTTTTGATTGTATCAGTTCTCCTTGAGAGCTATAGTACTTAGTGGTCACAGCTTCTCCTGCTTTAATGTAATGAATCCATTACAAGCAGTGGGCTTTGGTCTTATAACATTTGACTGTGTCTTGAGATCACTGGGGGGCATGCTTAGCACAAAAAGTCATTAATATATTTTTCATAACCATAACTTCAGGAAGAACAACATTTTAGGTTTTCTCATAGTTTTTCAAGAGATAAATACTATATGTAATTATGCCTGCATGAAACACAACATATCGGGTAAATGTATAGTGGCCCTTTACATCTTGTTTTCTTTTTCAACATGCTTTAGCCTCCATTTTATGACGTGGTAGACCCTGTCGATTTTGAAAGCTTCCTTATGACACACATCAAGAATCAAGATCCTGAATTTCTGCAAGATCTGGGTGACTTTTTTGAAGATGAATTGGATATTGTATACAAAGCCAAGGAGTGCAGAACTGTACAGCCTTCTTTACCAGAAGACGGGTAATATTTTACTGTGATTTTTTTTTCTTTTTAAATGTTTGCTATGTTTAAAATATTGTTTTGGGATAACAGGGTGACATGTTTAGTTTGCTCTTCAGACAGTGCCTTTTTGCACCCATGGTGGACTGAATATGTTAGTTATCTAGTTTCTTAAGAGAAAATGGTATAAATCCTTTGGATTTTAAGACTTTAAAGTACTTCTTTAAGGGTAACATTACAGTAAGATAATTCTCTACTAGCAACACTTGAAACCACCCATGCTACCTTCAATAGCTAAATATTTTATAATACACAAGAGCCACAAATATCCTGTAAAATATATCCTTAGTGATGTCATTAGTTAAAATCAGTGCTCAGTAATGTAATTTGTGTTGCATGACTCACTGAAATTTGTGTATTATAAAAAATATTGTATCCCTGCTGAGAATATTAGAGGTTTCCTTGGAGTCTTATGACCTGTATAAAAGCACTCAGCCTTTGGTCTCATGCCTTTATATGGTCACGGATCCTCTCCGTTATTTATCATATGCTTAGATTTTACAATAGGGGTACATTATTCCCTAAATAAACGCCAAAAAAAAGAACAAAAATAGCAAATGTCATATTAAATTACAGTGCAACTAAATACAATTATGAAACTTACTTTTTTTTAATCAGAGCTGAGTTGGATCCACACGTCCGAGATTGTATCAGCACGTATATCCGCGAATGGCTGATTGTCACCAGAAAGTAAGTAAAAATGTAAATTTACAAAACAAAGGCCGCAACAGTACAAAGACCATATGCTCTGCTTTTCCATCTTAAAAGGTACCATGTGTGTGTACCATTAGGCGTTCATCATATTTCTGCAGTGCGGATGCTTATATTTTATATATAGTTATAAAAAGAATCACTGAGCCTTGTTGGATGTATTACCTGATACACACAGTTTCAGTATATTGGGCTCTTGTACATAAGCAGTGATCACCATGTTTTAACTAATGATGCAGCGTTCCTTCCAGGATACAAGTGCATGCTTAGCAGAGTCTGCTGCAACTTGCTAAATTACGGTTTGCTTTGGCATATTGTACACAAGCTAATTGCAATATCGGCCTATTCACTTGATTGCGAGTTAGTTGCAGTTGCAAGCCACTGGCCAGGTGCATTAGAGCTTCTGCTAGTTGTTAAGCAGCTTGTACCTTTCAGGGGTTATTTATCAAAGGTCGAGTTTTTTTTTATCTCAAATGAACTCGCAACTCGAATGGTATCTTATTTTAGAAAAACTTCCATGGAAAAACCTTGATTCTGCAAGTTTGAGTTGCAAAACTTGAAAACTCGAATGAATCAAGTTTTCCCGCGTTAAAAAACTCGAATCGTTCTAGTTTTCAGGCAAAACCCTCTGAAAAAATCTCAAACATCATGCAAGCTATTAACATCTTCAAATGGTTCAAGGGACCTCTGCCATTGACTTCCACATGACCTCAGCAGGTTTTAGATGGATTTGAGCTGTTTCGGGGTATAATAATCAGAAATGTGAGTTTTGACCAAAACATTAATTCAAAAACGTGACTTTTCATGGAAAACACAACCCGAACCATAATAGATAACCCCTGCAAGTTTATACCGTTTCTACTAAGCAAAATCTAGTTATAATTTTTTGTCTATTCTAAAGAACACTGATATTTGATACTACAAAATTATATAGGGAATTATATAGGGAATGTAATATAGATAGTGGATGTAACCAAGTAGTTCCATGACCATCAACTGTAAAAGCACAAAACCTGTATTAAAATTTTTATACAGGTCATTAAACTACTAAGTGATTTCTAATATATTTATATTATAAAGAGATAGTTTATAACGTGTCTAAAGTCATTGTAGAGTAAGCATAGAAAAAGCTTTTCTAATCCATTTTTAACCCCCACAACATGAATAATGAATGTACTATACCATATTAACTCATTTTTCCCTACAGCTAAATGAAGCTGTAAGCATACGTATACTTCTTTAGATATAACTTTGATGTTTATTACCTACCCTGATGTTTGCTACATAATAAAAAGTATTATACCCAAAGCAATTTAAATTCCATAGTCTTGCATTGCATGTGTCAAATACATAAATGCAGTTTACATTGTACACTAAATTCCTGAAGGAAATTCTGAAATCAGAACCTACAGGATCTTAGAATATATTTCTTATTCCAGGTTAGAAACGGAGAAAAAAGGCTGGTTTCTTGATTGCATTACTCTACAGTTGCAGTTTTGATTAATACAATAACCTAATAATATTGAATCAGTAAATTCATAACAACGAATTTAAGGGCTGAACAAATTTTTTTTATTTAAAAAACAAATCATCCAAGAACACAGTATATCTGATTTTTGTTGATTTGGTCAGTAATCAATACTGTCATCGCCCAAAGCAAGTAATTATCCTATAACTATTGAATCATTTTGTGATGTTGAGCTGTACATTTTAAGTTTTAGAGGTAATACCACATGTGTGTAAGTGAATACAACACCCCCACCTAGAACATATAAGACACGTAAAGATGAATATGAATTCCTGAGACTGCTATCAGGGGTACAGTCAACATGACTTGGTAAAATTGTACTTTTATTGGGCCAACATTTTACACAAGAAACAAAGTTTCTTTAATGATTTTGTCTTTGTCCAGGTTCAGCTTACATTCTTATTTGCTCTCCACACCCAATTAGAAACCAATTAACCAATTAACTTGAAAGAATCCAGATGAACTGAAAGACACATGGGGAGACCCTAAAAAAACCTTCTTTTAATATCATGCCCAGTTCAGAAACAAGAATGCTAACCACTAAAAAATGTTTGTAGGTCAGGGTTCCATGTCCGTACAAAGAATTAGACTCAAGCTCGTTTATGCACATGGTAAAACCCAGTGAGTTTATGAGAGTCCGATGGATATGTACAATGACTTATCAAAAGGACCTTCTGGGAGGCCATATAGGGCTCTTGGCTAACAATCAATTTCTTCGCTGCTTGTATATTTTATTAAGTCAGCAGTTACCATCACAAGCCCATTATAAGGTGCAGGCAGTTAATTGCCTGCCCCATTTTATAGCACTAATTGTAAACCAACCTATAATAGTCTCTGCTGACAATGCTTAGACATTGTAGAGTAGAGAGCTCTGGGGAGACCTGTTATCTAGCGTGCTCGGGTCCTGGTGTTGTCTGGATAAGGTGTGTTTCCATAATTTGGATCTCCTTAGTTTAATCATTAATTAAACCCAATAGGATTATTTTGCCTCTAATAGGGATTAATTATATCTTATTTACTGTTTTATTAGTACAGTGAACAAATAAATCATTTTTAAAAGTTTGAATTGGATCTGGATAACAGATCCATACCTGTAGTACTGTTTGGATTCCCTCTGCCTAAGATAGATCTGCAAAGACAATTCTGCAAGAAAACACCGTCAAGTGTGAAAATAATAGGACAAATTGAATAATAGGACAATTGAATTTATAGTAGGGCTGCATTAAAAAACAGGACTAGTAGTTATTTGAAGCCTAAGTGTTCAGTTGAATCAATCCAAAACCTTAATTTCATGTGATTTTTAAGCTCTAGACAACTGAATGTGGGCAGATCCAGGATTAAATATGGCGCTGCATCTTGTGTCTGTTTACCAACATAGCTGATAATTAGCCCCCACATTGGTAATTAGATAGTGCACACTGCTTTATCTATTACACTAGAATGATGGTAGATGCTACAATTTGTGCACATTTTTGGCCCAATCATCAATAGCCACTTCTAAGGTGTCGGTAGCTCAAGTCTGCACCAATAGACACAGGGAACCAGCCACATATGTCATTTTGACCTCTAGTACATATTGTCCCTCACCTGGTCATGATCCCAAGAACTTTTATCCATATAGTCTGTAATTTGATAAATTAGTAACTTTGCTTTCAAAAGTTGCTTTCATATTCCCAGTGTTCTAGAGCACTGTTTATTCAGTGTTATTTTTATGCCCTTAAGTGCAGTTATGTCAAGCTCAATCTTCCATTAGTCTCCGTCTCACAAGAACTCCCGCTTGTTGGACTAAAGTCAGACGTTTAGCACATCCACCGCACTGCAAGATTCCACTGTGTGTGATCCAATAAAGCCGCTTTTTCTACAAGAAGACTGTGTCTTTGCAATGCTTTCCGGACTAGCGCCCAACAAGCAGGAGTTCTTGTGAGACGAAGACTATACCGGCACGAAGTAGCTGGCGACTCGCGAGGGCAGTAGCTGTACCGGTGAGCTCTGATGCGGTCCGCATATTTACTTTTCATTTTATCAATCTTTTATTAGCAATGCAAAAATAGACAGAAGAGACCAAAAGACACTTTTACAATCTTTAGATGACATTTTAGTTAGGATTTAATGTTCTTTTTCTTAATGGTTTCTATTTTCTTAAAACTTACTGTTTTTGTGTTTCTTCCTTTCAATTTTGCAACTTAAAAATTAATAATAAAAGAAAAAGTATAAAAAAAAAAAGAAAATAATTCATATACATATCCACAAAATAATTTTTATTTAGTGTTATGAAGTATGTTTGTAATCTGTTTTACAGTACTAAAAACATTTTTTTAAACAATATAAGCATTTGGACAATAAAATATGCACCTGACAACGTATTTATTAGTGTATAAATTCATTCGGTTATGTTACCTTGTTCTCGTTTCAGATGTCAAGACAACCCAATAGTAGTCAACTTTAGCAGAAGCGGCTCTAGGAAAGATTTTCCTAAAACTCTCCAAAAACAAGTATTTGAGTCTGATGAAGCAGAACCTAGACCAAACGAACAGGTAGATTTTAATATCAAGATAGTGTTTTTCTACATCCTTTTATAAAATCCCCTTCTGTTTGTTTTATTACCAATTAAATAAAATTAAATAATATTACATTGTATATTTAATTCAATTAAATAATATTATATAAATAATAAATTGATTAGTTAACTGTGTATACAGTAAAGGCATGAATGCGTATATACCTACAAGAGGAAACTACGCCATCTCTTGCCTACAGTCATAGTTGCCATAGTCTGTAATAGTGATGTGTGGGCCGGCCTGATACCTGAGGGTCGGGCGGTTCGGGCCGACCTCATACTCCTCTTTGCAGTGGTCGGGCGGGTGCTGGTTGAGCTCTTCTCCTTCTCTCCCCGCCTGCCACCTTTAAATGCTGGCTTCCGGCTTTATAGCTGCAAGCCTGCTTGCCCCACCCCTTTTGTGACATCATCGGCGGGGCGGGTCTATAAAAGGAACCCGGAAGTCGGAATGCAGCTGGGCTCTGGCTGAAGGGGGACGGGTTAGGGTGGGGTGCGGGTCGGGAAAACCCCGACCCGCACATCACTAGTCTGTAAACATAGCTCTGCCTCTTTCTGTGATGTGAGCTGAACATATTGCTAAACCTGGATAAATTATTATATGCATTCTTTCAAAGAACAAGTTAGTTGGCAAGTTAGTTTGTTCCACTGAAATCTATAGAGAATGGCTTATGTATGCAGTTTCAGAAGAAGAATCAGTCAGAGACATTAAAAACAGGACACCAAAGTTTACTCTAATGACATAACAATTTATTTTAGTGCATATTTGTACACGAAATTGAAATCATATATCTGATTTTCTGCATACCTCCCAACTGTCCCTTCTTCAGAGGGACAGTCCCTCTTTCACAGCTCAACCTGCAGTCCCTCATTTGTACTGGAAAATCCCTATTTTCTCTGCACTGAAAAGCTAGAAAAAGAAACAATGTTTCTAACTTAATTGGCTTTTAGCTGAGAGCATAGAACAGCTAACAGGTGAAAATAAGATACTTTGTAACAATTTTGAGACACAAAAAAAAAAACAGTTTAGATAAGGAGAAATAGTTTCAAACTTTCATAACCTGACAAATTTTGTAAAATGAACGTGTTAATTAGGGGGGTATGGCGACAGAAAGGTCATAAAATTTCGCTGCGATACGTGCAGAAATTTTTTTGTCCCTTTTTTGCATTGATGTGTTTAGCCTTCAGACCGAATTTATACTTATGATTTGTACTGCTCTACAGTCATATGGTCTGTACCATTTGATATGTACCAATAAAACTTCCTTGGTTAACATAATGTAATTCATATGTGTAATCCATAATATAAATTGTGTAATAATGAAATAAGCACAGTGGGTTATAGTCTCTGATGGACAATCTATGTTTTAGAATGACGATAATCCAATCACATTACTTATTGATGAGTCAGGACGAACTGCTCTTACATCCTGTGACTTTGACCTGCGTGGCTTACGACCAGAAACTCGGCTGAAAAATTTGCTCCAATTTGGTAATATTGAAGATCTGGAGAGACAAAATGAAGAAGCCCGCAAATCCAATAGGCAGTCAGATCTTTTTGTTCTCAGTCCACCAATGGATGAGGTATGATTATAACTGACACAAAACATTTTACTGCAAAAATTATGTCTGCAACCGAACTGATGTTCCTTAGAAGTGAGGATGTGCTCACATGACTGTAAGAAACATTTGGAGGTTTCACATTCTGTGAAAATCATTCTGTGAGAATCAGACTACATGATGTAACTGCCTGTGAGAAGCAATATACACAGTGCTTCTGAATGTTGCCCAAAACATCAGTATCATTTGCTACTGCAATGTATTATGTTTCCTAGAAATTCCTAGGTATCAGCATAAAAAACTATCAAGAGTTATGATTTTTTATATAGGGTTTTATGTTTATCAAGTTTATAACATTTTAATAAGCTAACAGCCTTGTACAGCTGTCATAATCGATAATCTACAATATAAATACAACTCTAATGTAGCTATTAAATGACTATTAAGTCTGATGTTTTTACTTTTTTACTATTAATATGTTTTATTTTTTAATTTTGATTCTATTCTTTTACTGTAGGTCAGAAACTAATATACTCCTTCATTTATTAATTTTAGGAGGACACTGTAGAAATACGCCCTGTGCCAGACTGTCCAAAAGAACACATGGGATACAGAATAATGGTCAAATTGCATACTTTGAAGTACGGTGCTATATTAATCCTCAAACTCTCTTTTTTTATCAATATAAAAAGAGAACAGAATATTCTTCTGAACTATCTTCATTATTAGATAGTTAAAAAAAAATTCAAGCCATGCTGTACAAAGAAGGAATCAAGATCAACAGAACCTTGGTCTGTTAAGTTTACCATATATCTTTTTGTCTTTACAAAAATGGTGATTAACTGACTTGCCAAAATTCACAAGTTGACATCGAACATTGATTCTAAGATCATGTAACACATTGTAGAAGGCCTCAGGTAGAAAAAAATATTTGCAAATCTAATACAAATGCACATTTATTAATGCACTTAGGTAATAGTGACTAAATGTATGTAATTATTTAAAATATTAGTATGGTTTAATATACCAGGTACGACTCTGGTTAGGCTGGTATGCTTTGGATGTATTGTTAGAAGTTAATATACCGAGTTTACTAGAAGGTTTTACTTTCAGTTTACGTTCACGTTTGTTTTGCTATTTTAACACACTCAGTTCTTTTTATTGACAGATTTGAGATTGACATTGAACCACTGTTTGCCACCTTTGCACTCTATGACTTAAAAGAGAAAAAAAAGGTAAATCAAATGATAGTATGGGCGTGTATATGGCCATGGGGATTGTTTCAACATGACCATTCTGTAATCCAATATCTGTCCAGGATGAAAATTTGACTAATGCACCTTCTTAGTTGATGAATGGGGCATAATTCAGTTTTTAATATTTGTATATGGTTGAATATTTGGCCACATCTCAATAAACATCACACACAATCCAAAGGTTTTGAATTGCTTGTCTTCCAACATCATATATATGTTATCTAATTAAAGTGAGAATAATGTGATACCTGTACTTTGTTCTTTTGAATTGATCTGATATTTAGAAAGCTATGACTTAGCTATGCCCCCTCAACTTGTTTATCAAACAAATTAATTTGTTTATGTGTTTTTTAACTTTTAACAACCTTACTTCTGTAACCTTAGTTCTGCACTATTCAAATTGATTAAACGTCTTCCACATACAAACATCACATGGTACATTCTATTTGTGCATGTATGATTTCTTTTTTGAATTTTATTTTTAGATCTCTGAAAATTTTTACTGTGACCTGAATTCAGAAGTGTACAAGGGTTATCTGCGAAATCACATTTCTAACATAGCCTCATCAAGCCAAGCGAAGAATGCTCTCTTTTCAATTACCTATCCCTCCCAAGATATATTCCTAGTTGTCAAGGTAAGAAACTGTCATCAAACAATATGAATGCATAGTCTGATCTGATTAAACACATCCATACTGGTATGGAGAGTATCAGGTGCATGGAGGATTCATGGCTTTCCTCAGAATACATATTATGGTAGAGAAGCACAGTCACAACCATGTGTTGGATAGTAACTATGAAATACACCTTATCTAACTCCTTATAAGTAATAGCAGATTAGACATTCCTTGTAATTCACCAGGATTTCAAGCAATACCACAACCCTGTAACAAGCCATTGGACTACTGGGAATGGCTCTGTTGCTGAAGCACAGAATCTGTCACTGATTATGGATTCATAAATTGCCTGCATTCGTTTGCTAATATTATCTATTTATAAGTACTGGCATAGGTTATTCTGCACAGGACGTCTGCTTTTTGTTTTGTGGCCATTTATTTTTATCTCTTGCAGATTGAAAAAGTTCTTCAGCAAGGAGAAATCTCAGACTGTGCAGAGCCATATATGGTTTTAAAAGAAACTGATGGTGGAAAGGTATGTTGTTGATTGTCAAAGTAATAAGATTTATTATAATAATTCCTTTTGACAAATACAATGTAGTTTTATAAAGACGTTTACTCACTCTGCTTTCAAACTAAGAATAAATAAATGTTTAGGTGTTTTGAAAGTTTTTCTGAATGTTTTACAATGACAGTATAAAGTAAGTAAACATGGTGTTTTAGAAGATAAAAGAGTGCATGCACATTTCAGCTATATGGCCTATGATAAATATATTGCATCTCTGGACTAATTCTTGTCTTTAATTAAAATTAATTTTTAATTAAATGTGTGTATCTGTATGTATCCTTTGACAAATATAGAATTTGATTTATGACATTTTCCCCTAAAAATGTTATTTAATTCTTTGTCCATTTTCCAAACATTCCTTCTAGACCAAAGAAAAAGTTGAAAAACTAAAATCTCAAGCTGAAAACTTTTGTCAGCGTCTAGGAAAGTACAGAATGCCATTTGCTTGGGCACCAGTGAGCCTCTTAAATTGCATTAATGTTATGACACTTGAAAGAGATTCACCTGACAGTGAACCCAATGGTATGTTCATATTATTGTTCACTTCTCTATTGAGTTTTTGGATTATATGCAATGTAGGGTATAAGAATTAGCTGATTAGAATATAGAATAGAACAACACCAATTTTTGCTTATTTTAGGGATCTCTTAACATATTAGATAGTGTAGTGATATTGTGTTCAGCTTTCCAATTTGAGATTGAGCTGAAATTCCCAGTTTGGCAGCATATAATTGAAAATGTAACAGCTGAAATGTTACAGCTAGAAATTCCCAGAAAGCAGAAGCCTAATTTTTGAGGCAAAGTACTGAGCTGTTTGCAATAATATCTGAAGAGTACTCTCAGGGTATAAATTAGAGTATGTACTGCAAAATAATAGCATGAAGAAGGGTGCAGGGGTGATACAGGTTCTTACTGTTCCTCCCTCTCCCCTTTGTCCCCCAGTGTTACAGAGCCTGCTCTAATGAAATTTCATCACTGGCTCTTTTCTGTGGAGACACCAGGATTATTCTGTGTGATTATTTTCCACTATTTAGTGTTTTTATCAATCGAAATACCTACAATAATGTTAATTGGATATTAATAAGACTGACTGTACCACAGTCCATAAGGATACACTCAAGTTCAAGTTTAGAACCGAGGCATCATCTAACTGCTTTCAACCATATGAAGCCAGGGCTGACGTTTGTGGTTGTGGGTCTTCTGCAAAATAGGGCATTTAAGATCCCATGCTTTATAACTTGAATCTCTTATTCTGTTATTAAACGGGATATAAAGGCAAAAAAATAAAATCCCATTTTTACCTTCTTTAATGAAAAATAAATCTTTCTCCGCTATACTTTAATTAAAAAATGTGTACAGTTTTTACAATAAACCTGACTGTATGCAGTGAAATTCTCTCTTTGTTTTACTTGCTCTGACTGCTGTGGATAGGAAACTTGAGATGGTCCCTAACTGCTCTGTAGGGAAACTGATCATAATTTCAAACGGCAGGGGGGAGCACCCCACCTTACTTACCTGACCTCGAGCAGCTTTGTTAGTTTCCTTGTAAAGCAGCCGGCAACTGTGTAGAGATTTGTATCCGCAGACCCAGTGCATTCTGCATATTCTGATTATTAATCAGTCTTGCTGTATCAGCTTCTATGGCAGATATTATTTGACTTGTGCTGTTTTGATAAATTATGACGATCCCGAAGTTTAACCTCCCAACTGAAGCCCAGACCACACTGAGCATGTGCATGGTCGTGGTCTTGCAAAGATGTTTAACAAAGTTACAACATGATGACTTCCTGCGGCCATTTCTAGCATTATTGTATTTTAGACTTTAGTTCCCCTTTAAGCATCAACTCCAAGCATCATAGACAAATCAAGACTTCAATAACAAATATAAAACTGTATGTTGGACAATTTTGCTGTTGAAATGTCATTGTCTCTTTCCTTGAGATGCAGTCCCTTCATAGAAAAAGGATATACACAAAAAATGTTGAATAGCTAATAACTTAGTTGATGCTTTAGAACAGCACATATTCTGAATTAAGCTTGTGTATCAAAAGTAAACAAAACATTTTAGGATAGTGCTATTAGAGTGTAGCTTCCCAATTTTCCCAGCAAAACTGTGCAGTGCTGACATTTTTTTTTTCTCTAAATTTATCTGTTTCCCATTTATGGGAGTTTTCAAGCATAACCAAAACCTTATACAAAACCACACAGACGTAAGTTGATCCAGTGCCAGTCAGCCATTACATTAGTAGGACAAAAATGTGTTACTGTGTAACTGAACTTGTAAAAGATGGTAAATACCTAAAAGAAGGACCTTTCATGTGTTATTTTCATTTATATAGTAACACACACACACACCCCCTACATCACCAATATAAAAATACCATGATATGGATGCGAGGTTGCCTTTTGATCTGTGCCTTACCACATTTACTGGCACCATGCAACACAGCAAAATCAAATGTCACTGCCACACAAAAGCAGGTTGTATAATCAGTCTACATTTGCATGGCTTGTTCTTCACACTGAACAATGTAATTGCTTGGAATGATTCTGATATAAATAACAGGAAGGGTTTAATATGACACTTGAATTCCACTGCAATTTAAAGGTCACAGAACTCTAAACTGACACCTTAACAGCATTTTTACAGCATAAATGCAATGTTAATTATTATGTGATTAAAGTGCTGATCTGCAACATAATAACCTTCATTCAGTCAGTCATTGAAATCAATTTAATAGTCATGTACATTAAAAAACATTACATTTCAATTTTATTTATGATTCAGTTAGTATTCCAAGTAGCACATATGGGCTGTAACTTTTGCTTTAGTAGTCATAAAAGATTTATTCCCTTTTTGTGTCATAAATTCTGTAATACATGATATTAGCCTTTTAGACTATGTATAGGTGGTGATAATGCACAAACTCTGTCACAATAAATTCAGAGGTGTAAAGTTTTAATAACTAACAAGTTTAGTCAGCAAATTGGAGTGCTTCTATATTAAAAGATTTGACTGTCTCTTGACAAAAGAAGGGTATAAGTTAGTGAATTATGAAAATGTACTCTGCTCACCATTTTCTTAGGAAAAAATGCAGCTACTGACAGAAGAGCTTCATGGGCCGGAGGAAGGCGATTTTCTGATCGATGTAACTCAGTGGAAGAGAGCAGCCAATTGCCCTTCAAGTCTACAACACTTACAGTCAACACTTTCTTTAAACAGGTACAGTATTTAAAGTGCTACTGCAGCTTTATTGTTTAGTTTTACTTCATGTAAAGTATAATTTTTTTTTTGTGTTCTCTTAGCTTGTATGATGGTGTTTCTGCCTCACCTTGCATGAAGCTTAAGTTGCCTTTGCCTCTCAGGTTGACTATCCAGATCCTTCGATTAAGACCATCCCATAATATATTAATAGATAAATCATGTAACAAGAAGCCAGAAGTGCATGAGGGGTCATTGTCTATGACCCTAGGTGCATGTAGCTCTGTACTGAAAATTTGGAGCTAGGTACAGAGCACAGCATTGGCAGGTGCAAGGCAGCCACAGGGCAAGAAGTAAGTACAGGGCTCCATTGGACATCAAAACAAGCCTACATGGAATCCTTCATAGCAGGAATAACCTTATCATCTTTTTTCATGCGTCTGGTGAGGCTGCCAAACAAATGTATCTTTGCAAGTGCTATTTGGCCCTAGGACAAGTGATCATATTACTCAGGCGGTCATGCAGACTGTCCAAATAATATATGAATGTACTCTGACCAGATATTGAACAGGGAAAAGGCCATTCTAGGCCCACGTACAAGTCCCAGGAATTTGCACAGCCTGTATACGTATATCATTGTTTGCTTTTGTAGTAGTGTACATTGTGTTTTTTACCTCTACCAGGAAGGAGACAAGCTAAGCGATGAAGATCTATTCAAACATCTAGCAGACTACAAACGATCATCTTTGCAAAGGAGAATCAAATCTATACCAGGTGAGGGCAGCAAAGCTGCATGCATTTCTGGCAAGTAAGTAGTAATGAGTATAAATTCAGAATGGCACATCATTTTTGCTTCTAATATTTTAACATCATAGATATTTTTGGCATTTTGCTCAGATCGTAGATGGCCCTTAAAAATTACGCTCAGGGAGGTCTACTTTGGGCCGCTACAGCATAATTCTGTTATTTGGTGCAGCACTCCATAGAGTGCTCAGGTGATATCATCTCAGTCTAAATTCTAGTGGTGTAGGAGTATTTTCAGAACCCTGTCAGCTAATAACAAGACAAGAGATACACAAACAGGCAGAAAAGCCATCTGCCATCTGGGCTTGTTAGAGTGTCGCAATACCTTCTTGTTCCAATAAGTTATTGTTTTGTAGCTTAGATATAACTTTAGGCAGAATTTTTGGGAATCACTGATTTAACCCTTTCAGCTGCAGACACAGTTTCTGCAACTATTTTGTTATATACCTCGTCATTGAAACACATAGAAGTTGCACTCAAAATCCTCAAAAGCTCCCAGAGCAGGGAGCACAACATAGGTTATGGACACACATATGTTTTTCCGCAGCTTTTTCGGCATGATCCGCGCCACGAGTTTTTTATGAAGCCAACAGCTGCATAAATACCCTTATGGATTTCAAGTTTAGGCAATGGCACATACACTAGTGTATTTACTCAGCGGTCAGCTTTTTTAAAAGCCGGTGTGGAAAAAATATGTTTGTCCGGGCCTTAGAGATGCTTATTAACTGAGCAGACCTGGGGCAAATTGGGGATTTGATTTGGGGGGAATTGGGGACGTAATCGTTTTTTTATTATCAATTTTCATTAAGGTCTCCTCAAATTGGAACTTTCTCCTGCCTGTGATGGACTCAGCTCTTGTCTTTCACCTGAATTGCTCCCAGTAAAACCTGAAGGCCGAACACGCCCAATTAAAGAAATACTTGAGTTTCCAGTTAAAGAAGTTTATGTTCCAAACACCATTTACAGGTAAGAACCAGAGTTTTACCATTAATCACTTTATGACTGAATTCATGTCAAAAATAGATATTAAAACCCTTTTAGAAAGTCTAACTCATGATAGTTGCAACTGTGTGCCATTAGTGAGGTTTATTCATTTAATACCAGGCCAATACTGCTTTATTATGCAAAAAAGCTTTGAATACCTGTATAATTTATCCTTATTATACACAAAAGCGATAAATCTCTTGAGAATTATATCCTTATAAATGGCTCTTAGTGATGTCAACAGAGTAATTTTTGTCACATGACTAAAACTTGTGTATTATAATAAATAAAGAACCCCTTGTCGGATATTAACCTCAGATTTCCATGACTTGTATTAGAACACTGAGCCTTCGGCCTTGTGCTCTTATATGGTTATGGAACTCCTCAGTGACTTAAAATGTCCTTATATTTTACAATAGTACTTTATTCATTATATAATACACAAGACATGAATATCCTGTAAATTATTAAACGGTGGTTAGTGATGTCATTGGTTATAATCGGAGCTTAGTGATGTTATTTATGTTACATGACTTACTGAAACGTGTATTATTATAAATAAAGTACCCCTTTAGCAAAATATGAGGATATTAGAGGCCATGAGTTCTATGGCCTGTATAAAAACTCTCGGCCTCATGTTTTTATATGGTCATGGAACGCCTCGGGAACTTATAATATCTTTATATTTTGAAATAGGGGGTGCTTTATTCAATATATAAACTGTGCTTAGTAATGTCATCAGTTATAATGGAATCTTTGATGGCACCTGTCAAATGACTCACATGTGATACCATTGTGACATATTGATACTAAATTCAGAGTTCCATCAGCTGTATAATAGAACTCAGCCAGCTACTTTGTGCCTTTGTTTGTGGAACTTCTTGGTGATTTGTAATTAATATATAAATATATATATATATATATATATATATATATATATATATATATATATATATATATATATATATATAAAGTCAATTTTGGTGAGCGCACTCTTACTGGATTTCTTAGATGGTGGGTGCATTGGTCAAGTTTTTGCATACATAGTAGTAAATGGACCCGCACTCCAATGTTCTTAGTGAAGAAATGTAATGTGCTTTATTCACAAATGCATATCCAACGTTTCGGTCCACACTGGGACCTTTCTCAAGTGTGGACCGAAACGTTGGATATGCATTTGTGAATAAAGCACATTACTTTTCTTCACTAAGAACATTGGAGTGCGGGTCCATTTACTACTATATATATATATATATATATATATATATATATATATATATATATATATATATATATATATATATATGTTTTATAGCCTGTGTGTAAAAAATAAAATAGACAACCCAAAATATGTACCGTTTAAATGATTCGTTCTCTCATATCAAGACTTAAAGGGATTTTAACATTGTTTTTAGGTTGTCGTTTTTATATATTTTATATATTTATATGACACCGTTTACACTGCAATAATTCACTATACCATGTAAAATCCCATTCCTGAACCTACTCAATGTAGGAGAAACAATGGGGTTTGTGGAACATGGATTTTTATAATGAGTGCTGTTCTTATATCTACCAGGGAGCGGTTATCTGGTTACCTTCCCATTGTTCTGCTGGGGGGGATGGGAGGGGGGTGATATCACTCCGACTTGCAGCGCAGCAGTATGGGCTGCTGGGGGGGATGGGAGGGGGGTGATATCACTCCGACTTGCAGCGCAGCAGTAAAGATTGACTGAAGTTTATCAGAGCACAAGTCACATGACTGGGGGGCAGCTGGGAAACTGACAATATGTCTAGCCTCCTGTCAGATTTCAAAATTAACTATAATTTGCTCTTTTAAAAACCAGATTTCAATGCAGAATCTTGCTGGAGCAGCACTATTAAGGGTGGTGGCAGACGAGGAGATTAGTCGCCCAGCTACAAATATTCTCTACTGCGGGCAACTAATCTCCGAAACTGTGTTCCCGCCAGCAAGAATATGAATCGCCGACGGGATTGCTTCAGATTTCCGAAGTTGCCTCACGATCTCCCCATCTGCCACCACCCTAACTGTTGCGTTTGTAAAAAAACAGGTTTTCCCATGACAGTATCCCTTTAATCATGTTTTGTCTCATTATATAATTAAGAAAGGAATCTTCCCATGCCTGTCATTCATATGCATATTCTTCATTTCACTAACATTACCCTGTACTACACAATAAAGCCTCTCATAAAAATCTGCTGCTGGTGGGGAGATTAGAATAAACTTTCCTAACAAATGAACGATTAATCTTTCTAGGCTAAAGGTCCCTGCATTCACTGTTATTGTTTTTTGTTATTCTGCATTCTGCTTAGTCTAGATCAAAGTGACCAGTTTAATCACAACTGAATGTGCTCTTTGCCCTAGTTGGAAAGGAAGCATTATTTTCCCCCTCCTGCTGTATCTACAAACTTGTTTAAAATGTTTAATAACAGACTTGGGGGAAATAATGGGATGTGTTCATTGAAATAGTTTTACACAATTTTGTACACTTGTTTATGTTTTAAAGTTTTTTTCAGTTGTAAGACTATACAGATTTCAATCTTCAGTTAATTTGGTTGCTTTAAGGGCTAATAAGACAAAAAAAATCCCCCATGTGGATGTATACATAATGCACACATAATGGGTTCTACTAGAGATAAGAGTGCATAGAAATTAGGAAGTACATAAGCAAACACTGTTATAAAAATCAGGACGCTTTTACTGATGTTCTAAGTATGTCGAACGTTCTGGTTACTCTCTTCTATGTAATTTTAATTTAGAACATTCTTGCAATTATTGTATAAAATATTTTTGTCTTGAACTCAAAGAATGTTATTGTGGCAAGCTTTATTTTGGTTTAAAGAATGTAATTGACTCTAAATTGGAGGGAACCAGTTTGAATCAATATTTTCAAAATAAACTTCACATGTCAAAGAGGCTTTAACTGACTGACATATTTTCATCACATTGTTGCAACATATTTGATTGGCACAACAGAGCATGTCCACTTGTTCACACTGGTAATAAGAAGTCTTGCATGGGATATTATGTGAACAAGCCTGCTGGATCCTATTTGTTGCATGGCAATGTGTTAAAAAAAAACAATGTGAACCCTTTAGTGATAATCAGTATTTCACAAATGTGAACAAGCTGATTGGATCCCATTTGATACAAGTAGTATTTCACATATGGCTACCCAGGAATTTAACTACATGTGAACAAAATGATTAGATCTAATGTTTTACAAATATTATTTCACATGTAGTTAGTTACATATGATCCTGTATACTTAGGTATCAAGTTTAATCTACTGGCAACAATAGTTTTTTTTTTTTATGTATTATCATTTTACTTATATTAGAAGTGCATATATTATTAGAGGCACACTTTCCCTTAGTCAGCTCTCCATAAATAGAAAGTGCAACCACATGCTAGCTACCCCTAGCTTGGGGATTTCACTAAAACACTAATTATTCTGAGTGTCCTCCCCTTCTTAGTAAGCATGGAAGGAAGACCCCTATCTTGGAATGTATTATGGATGTAAACTCACAACATTAGTGGTCTTACATGGAAATGCAGAAAAGGTGGATTTCTGTAGCATGTACTTTTTGAGGGGTAACAGCTGGGGTTTACAGCAGATGCATGTATTATTTTAAATAAGATATATCCCACTTAGTATATTTGGTAATTCAGGGTTGCCTGTGTCCAGACTGCTACTGTCTGGATCAAGAATAATTACTATAGTGTAGAGAGAGCAGTTGAATGCATTACACTAAAAGAGACACATTTATAGGTTAAAGAATATATATTCCTGTCATAAATGCACTAAGAGCTGTGCTCTGATTATGGCAAAATCACTTCATGGGAACAACCTTGCTTGGGATCATTTACAAAGAACTCTCCTAAACCTTTTATTTGAATTCTAGACAGTAACAGTGTTACAAAAATGTTCCTGGTACCCTAAATATAGAAGAATCTAAGCCATTTACCAAGTTTTGTCTGATACATAAAATTTCAAGTCACAAAAATGACAGATAACAATATATTTTTTACATGCAGTGGAGTGTAACGTTCATTCAGTTCTTTTAGTTCTACATCAGTTTCATAACCACATGACAAAGTTCTTCATTCTTAAATGTACAACAGTAATTGTAAGCATTGATGGAGCAGAAAAGATTAGTGCAGAAAATAGGAAGGTGAGGTATCAGGGAGTTGATGTTTAAAGAGATACTGACACCTGAAATTAAACTTTTTTTTACATCTATTATAATATTGGCTTTGCAAGCTACTTCTAACTTTGCCATAAAGTATTTGCATGATGCTTTTACATTACCTGTCTGATCCCCCATGTTCCTGTATGAGGGGGCTGCCATATTTGTGCAGCAGGAGTCCGTTAGCATTAGAAACTGTAACTAACAGGCTGAGATGGGACAGTCAGGTTGTCAGAGAGTCAGGCTTAGGAACTTCAACTAACAATTATATACAAAAACAAACCACTCAGCAAAAAATAATCACCATGACCTATAGGTAACATTTAATGTACATTCATATGCTAAAATTCATTTTTTAGTGTCAGTATCACTTTAAGCAAGAAAAGAACATATGCAAATAAGTGCACATAAAAACTAGGATAAATTGATATCTATGCATACATGTATGTTTAGGGAGAGACAAGCAGGAAAGTCCATGAAAAAGGCAAATGCAGCTGTTTGCTGACTGTTCTGCAGGATTTCCTGTGAGCAAGAGAAAAAAAAACAAGTTTCTTGAATGTAGCAGGAATCATTGCACTTTATTCATGTTTATTAAAAAAACAAATTCAGCTGTCTAAACAAAACCACACTTGTTTGTTGTATTCAGTGAGGCTTTAGACAATACATATTCATGACCTGTACCCAAAAGCTTTGCTATATGTATTTAAAATATATTTTTACCGTTTCTAAGCTATTAGCAGTTTGAGTTTTGTATTGCTAGGAAGACTTCAGCTCAACTGCTCTCTTTGAAAGCAACCCTATCTTTAAACTGTCTTTCATTGAACCATAAGTTTGCTAAATTTAAACTGAGACAGCCCGGTATTAAAAAGTCTAAAGATGCAAATATCTCAGAAAGAAAATTAATGTTCACATTCATTTATTTTGGGGTTTACTGAAATTCATTTCATATTTTTAAGCATACCATTTTTAGTAATAGACTCTGTATCCATCTGCTAACTGACTTTAAATAGATCTTATGCAGTGCACAATACCAAACAAAGAAGATTAAATTCTGTTCTGTCAGTTAGCCCATGCATTGCTATGTGGTGGAGCATATTAAACACAATGAAAAACGACTGTGGGAAGATTGATTGATACTGGCAATTGAAGTTCACCGGTAATGTAGGGGAGAAGGATTGACAATTCTTTTATTTTAGAATACTCACAATATTTGTTGGTTTTATGACAGGACTACAGTTTATAATCCAGTTTTATCTGCTGGCCTTTCAATAGTATTTTCTTTACTTTTCTTTTTTATTGATCCAGTCTGTATGAATAAGAAAAAGATTAGGATTACCATTAACTACTGTTGTAATCCTAGTAATGTTTGTAATTGTTTAAAAATACATTTTACTTAATAAGCTATTGGCTCTGGTACCTGTTGAACTACAACTCACTGAAATTGCTGACAGACTTTGGATGCAACAACATCTGGAGGGATGTTTTGAGCATATTACTCCTATATGCTAATGTTGATCTTTCAAAGCCCCCCACCCCCCACAAAAAACTGTTTTTGCATATGGAATTCTAAGCAACTTTCAGTATATGTGTTTTTAAAGCTTTTTCTAAATTATATTGCTGTTAAAAGCAGCATGTGTCTGTCAGTTTATATTCTCTGCACCACTGGCTCTGACTCCTGAAACAATGTAGCAGAAGGCAGCTGATTAACAGACCAGAGAACTGGCATTTGCTGCATTTATTATATTGTTTCAAGAGAGCTAGATAGGGAAGGGATAATACTGCTTTCAGCTCAATTATATTTACAAATAACTTTAAAACCATTGAAATGTATCATTAATGTATATTGAAAAGTTGCGTAAAATTAAGTTTTCTTTCAGTACGAAAAAAGGAGTTTTTGGTACAGGACTCAATAACAATATTGCAACTCATAACATAATCAGGCTGTTATATTTAACCACCCACAATTTTTTTCAAGTACATTGTGCTAGCGTGCAGTCAGGAGCTTACTAGCTACTCTACCACTCCCAGGGATTAACTAAAGTATGCATCCTAAATTTTGAAATGCTAGAATTTTACATACCTTAATCAATAATCTTTGAATTTTTGCTTCTTGGGTATTGATCCGCTTTTGATGGATGTCCACAACTGCCATAAGTGCCTCTATTCGGATATGTTGCCTTTTAAGGAAAGACTGTAAGGGGTGGGGAATTAACTTTTGCTGAAAACACCAAACAATTGTATTTTTTGTTAAAATAATGCAATGACACTCATTGTGTTTAGTATTAAGAATTAAGATGATTTTTCTACATAGTGCTTTATAGCCTATAATGCAGACAATACCATAAACTTTTAAATGACAAGTACAGAATGACAATTTTGTTTGACAAAACAACATTTGGCATAAATCAATCATAAACAATAATGTTTCATTCTTTAACAGCACTCAAAATCAAAGGGATTTGTATTTGCTAAAACAAAGGGAAATTTAAAGAAAATAACACAAACCAAAATCTCAGCAGTGCTGGACAGGGAATTACTCTTTTTTCTTATATTCTCAGCCTTTCGCATTCTTCTTTCCAACGGCTTGATCTTGTTCTCCAAAGATGCTCCGTGTATCTGCACTCTGACAAGCTCTTCACTCAATTTAGCAACAAGCTGGGGCATAGTGTCATTGCTGATGTGGCTTTTTGCTTTTATAGTAAGATTCTCTCCAGCTTTACTTATCTGGATCACCTGCCTCAACATTTTTACTAGAGACATATTGAAAACATCCAGCTGTTCAAAAATACTCTTAAGACTTTCCTTTGTGTAGTTTACTTCTTTGTTGAACATGGAACCAAACTGAAGAAGACTTTCTGAGAGCAAACCGACTTCCTCTCCATGATAAGGCAGTTGTGAGCCTTGTAGTATATGAATGCCCTGGGAGGCTATACTTAGAAAGTGCAGAGAATAAAGCAGAATGAATGTGCAGCAGCCTCCCATTGTCATCCCTGAAACTTTCTGAAACACAAGAGAGTCTGGAGAGTTGGACCCTCTAGGTACAGGAGCAGGGGGTTTTCCAATAAGACTCAGTGACAGGAAGAGAGACAAAATACCAGAATCAGTTTTTTTTTCTCCCTTCTAAATTCCACAGGGTAACTCTTTGCTTGCTAAAGCATCTTTAGATCCTGAAACTTTTATGCCACTTTTGGAGCAAATCAGCCTCACCGAAAGCATCTCTTTCATCTACAAAATAAAAACATAATCATAGTTCAGAGTAGTACATTTCAATTAGTACATATTACTGCTTGCCACTTGGGGGAATTAGTAGTATTGCATTTAATGTGTTAATTGTTTTGTGGTAGTTTTAAAAACTCGATGGATGTCTACAATCGCCATAAATGTTTTAAATTTTGGTATACTTTCATTCCAATTTAAAAAAGCAATGTGTGTTGTTTTTGTATTTTAAATTTTAGATCTATGGAGAAATGGACATTACGTAGTCACCACTACTGACAATAGGCAGTTAGATATTACTCTTTGAGGGTTAGTCATTAAAGTCCGAGTTTTAGAGTATTTTCACAATTTTTAGAGTATTTTCCCGCACTGGAAATTTTTCTGAAAAATGTATTGATAATTAAGGGGAAATAACCCATGCAGATTTGGTCGGAGTATATTTCAGAAAATAATGACATACATTCGGATTTTGATTAATAACCCCCTTAATATATACTGTGTTTTTGAGTACATCTACTGATACTTGGCTCATATGACAACTAATCATGCCTTTGAAAAAATAAGTATTTTCTCCAACTATAACTTCCTTGAGTATACACATACAGTATATATAAAATATGTAATTCCATGTTCTCATTAGAAGGCCATTTCTAAACACAATAAGTATTTGTCAGGAGTGTGTTTTTTCTTTTAAGTATCTTTTATTGAAATTACATTTATGAACAGGGGTTTACAGTCATGCATGTTCACCAAATGAAACAAGTTACATGGCATTGAACATTTTCAGCATATAGAACATTTGTATGTCTATTTTCATTGGCTAATTATCCCTGAGAGACTATGGGCCTTGGTGTGTAGCTGTGTGTAGGGTTAGGTAGGGGGTGCAGAATTTCTTCTTTTGATATGCTCTTGTTGTAGTATGCCATCAATTGTTTATATTCTTGTTCTCCCTTGAAAAGTGAACCATTGGGCTGTGTAATCTCTGATCTGTTTATCAGTGTGTGTTGATCTCCTCGAATTGTTGGATCTCTTCTACCTTTAGTAGCCACTCTCGGGTTGTTGGTGTCTTTTGTTTTTTCCAGTATGTGGGGATTAATAATTTAGCGGCGTTTAACAGATGCGGGAGGGCAGAATTATTTTATTGAAGCTTATCTTCTGTGGGCATATGCAATAGCAGGGTGTAAGGGGGGTAATTTAGATTTCTCTCTCCAGCAATATGTTGGCATAAGCAGAGGACTGAATCCCTGTATGTCTTAATCATAGGACATGTCCAAAATATGTGAAGCAAGGTGCCTTCTTCATTTCCACATCTCCAGCACAGACTCGTTGTTTTAGGGTATATTTTATTGAGCCTAGAAGGCGTGTAGTACCATTTAGTAAGTATTTTGTAATTTAGCTCTTGAAGCCTGCTATATCTGGAGCTGTGTGTTAGGGTGCGAACCATATCGGTGGCTTCTTCTTCTGTAAGGATCATGTTCAGGTCTTTAGACCATGCTTTGATGATAGTTCTAATGTTTTTTTGGGGGGGGGCTGCTAAAGCCTTATATATTGCGGAGAGGGTATGCCTCTGTGGTGTTATGCTGTTGTCAACTTTCGGCCGAAGGCACGGTCTCCTCCTTGTGTAATGTAGATATGTTTAAGTTGGCTATATTGGAGATGCATAAGTGGGGTGAAGGTACGTTGATACTCCAATTTCTCTCTGGTGACCATGGTGCCTTTATTCATGCGATATATTATTTGTAGTTGGTCATCTATGAGCCATGTTTTGTAGTCTTCTCTGTTTAAAGCTGGTGGAAAGTCTGGGTTATTCGTGATTGGTATCAGAGTAGAGGGTGAGCTTATTATGTCTGATGTTCGTTGGAGGTTGTCCCATGTTTCCATTGTGTGGTGTAGCAGGAGGTGTCTTTTGATTAGGAGTCACCTCTGGTTCTTATTGATCCATGGAAGATGTAGGAGGTGGGTTGATGTCCCCTGCTGTTCTATTTCCATCCATAGTTTGTTGTTGAGGTGGTGTGACCAATCTATTATCCTATTTAGTATTGCTGCTTTATGATATTGGATGTCTGGTAGTGATGTGCAGCCTAGAGTCTTGGGTCTAGTCAATATTCATTCACGTAGTCTAGGCTGTTTGTCTAGCCAGATGAATCTGGTGATTGCTGCTTGAAATTTGTTCAGTCAATTGTTCAGGTATTTAACCAGGAGGGCCTGGAATAGATATAACAATCTAGGAAGTATGTTCATATTCACTACATTCATGCGTCCAAACCAGGAGAGTGTGGTAGATCTCAATCTTCTCAGATCCGATTCCATTTTTTATATAAACTTGCACAATTCAATTCGCCCCATGTGTTGTAGTCTTTTGACATGACGAGGCCTAGATATGTGATGTTGTTTGAGGCCCATTTGTATAGGAAATTCTGAGACATCCCTTGGATTGTCTGCCTTGGTATTGAAATGTTGAGGGTATGTGATTTATTTTGGTTGATTCTGAAGTTACTCACTTTTCCGAATTGGATCAGTATATTGTTTAGGTTTGGAGGAGTGTGTTTTTTATATTGGTGAGCTGCCATGCACAGTAGCCTAATGTCACCGAATGTAATGCCAAGTGTCAGCTGGAATGATTTAATGGTCACCAACATTGGCCACTGGAGCAGTGAGAAGGTGTTACTGTATCTGAATTAATGAATGTTGCTTCACCATCTGAACTTACGAATAAAGAGCACCAAGTTACTATTCTTCTATTTAATATTGTACTGGACCAGTTTGAAAGGCAAGTGTGGGTGAATTCCAGGGAAACACAACTTCCCAAAAGTGTGAAGTTTGGTTTATTTTTATGTATTGTACTAGAGACTAGTTTCATTAATGCTCTTGTGGCCAAATGAAAGTAAATGCCAACAGCAATGTTCCAACATCTAGTGGAAAGCCTTCAAAGAGTAGAGGCTGTTATAGTGGCAGAAAAGATCAACATTGTAATAATACCCTTGGTTTCCCAGTGAGATGTTGGACAGGCAACTTTTACTTTTGACCTATAGTTTACAATCAGTGTTAAATAGGTAGACATAGCTGTTCAAGACATGTCAAGGAGACCATCCGTGGTACTATCATAGACTATCATAGACTATCATATATAACTTTGTGTTGGTGCAAAATATTAATTGTAACTTTGAATAGAACATACTTGCTTTATGTTAGACTAAGGTTTATTAAATTGCTTAGATTTTGTCACAAGGCCTATGGTGTGTAACAGTAAACAAGTTTTTCCCCAACTATGTGACTGCCCCTAGGGCTAAGAACAGTATATTGGGGAGCAGCCGGAAGGCCATTAGTCTGGCGCGTAGAATTACATAAATATTCCTTGGCGCACAGCCTTGAGGTCAGTTAGGATTAGATTTGGTGGAACATTGATATGCTGTCCTTAATATTCTTGGAATTTCAGTGGGATGACTAATATTGAAATGTTTCCATATATCTAACTCTGTTAGGAGCTAGGGGGAGTCTGACCATAAAATGGTGCTTGAACCCAAAAATGTTGTAACCATTGTGATATAATACAATATATTGCTATATGCATTTTCAGTTAGATCTTTATTATGAACCTTAAAAAATATAGTAGCATGTTTTTTCTGTTCAATATATATATATATAAAACATAAATTAAATATTTTCGCTTCTCAGTACATTTCATTGGTTGTCTCCTCCTAAAACTCTTTGGGAACAATCTTACTACTTAGCTTATTTCATGTAAACATCTCTTGTTTGGCGAGGCTAAATAATCAAATCTTTCACCAATATGCCCACCTTGAGGTCAGCTGTATTGGACTGATCCAATAATTTGGCCCATTGGAGCTATGCAGGCTATCCGGATAAGGACCAAATCAACTGCGATGCAGTACTAGATCTGAATAATTTTTAGCCAGATGTTAGTTGAGCAGGCCCTTTGGGTGGCACTTTACATGTGCCAATAAACTGCCGACTAGGTCCAAAAGGCAGCTTTTATCAGCCCATGCATGCCCACCTTACAGTGTTCAGCATAAAGTTAAGACTCTTTTTCAGAAATAGTCTTATTTTTTTTCGTTCCATTGTGTGAGAGATTGACTCAGAACACTTGCTCCTTGTTTTAAAGAGTTATAACATAATGCATGCATTTACCTGTATTATCCCTATTTATACTGTAAATATCGAAGAAATATTGGAAAGGTTAGTGTACCTTTAATAACATATTTAAAATTACTTTAGAGATCTTTGTGTGCCACTACTTTTGGTTGTGGTTAAAGACTATTCTATTCTGAAAAAAATAATGTGGCCTTTTTGGTTTATTTGTTTGCATTCCACCTCTAATAATGCAGCAGATACATGGCACAAGCAATATTTATGAAAATGCTTTGTGTTTACTGATCTATAACGGATCTATTTCCAGATGTTTTGTAATTATTTCATTTGACTAATATTCCTTTTCCTAGACACCATCTGAGAAAAGCTGACTCATGCAGATTTCACCGGACGTAAACAAAATTAATGGCAACACCTTTGCATTTTTCTCAGTTATATTTATCGGGTTTTTAAATTTTTACAACGGAGTACATAAACATTCTGATACATCTCGGAATGATGAATAAAACCTATGCATGGAAGACTACCATAAATACTTTTAAATCTACAGCCTTATTATTTTCATTGAAGTTCAGCATATTGAATGAGACTGCTGCATAATTATGCAGTCACATTGTAAGAAATAGGATTAAGAGCTTGGTTGAATCTGGAATGATGTAAGCTCAACATAGCATTTGTGTTATTTTTGTCAAATGACATCCATATTTAACTAAAGGCAGGTTGTTTTTTTAGGGATATAATAAACACTTTTTCTATTAAAATACAAATTTAATAATGAGATCGTATGTTATTTTGTGCACAAAAATATTCTTTCCTTATGCATTACAGCAGTGATTTTCAGACTTTTTTTGGTTTTTGCCATCTTTTAAAGGAGAAGGAAAGGTTAAAACTAAGTAAGCCTTATCAGAAAGGTCCATCTAAATATACCAGTAAACCCCCAAACTAGTGCTGCTCTGAGTCCCCTGTCAAAAGAAACACTGCATTTCTTTCCTTCTATTGTGTACACATGGGCTTCTGTATCAGACTTCCTGTTTTCATCTTAAACCTCATTGCCCTGGGCAAGAGCATGCTCAGTTTGCTCCTCTTCCCCACCCCCCTCCCTTTTCTACTGTAATCTGAGCCCAGAGCAGGGAGAGACTCAGGCAGGAAGTGATGTCACACCATGTTAATACTGCAGCTCCTATCCTAAACAAACAGAGAGTTTCTAGAGCTTTTTACTCAGGTATGGTAAAACATTCTACAGAATAAATATAGCATTCTAGCTTGCACTATTGTGGTTAATATATTGGCAATAAAATGCCTCCGTAGCTTTCCTTCTCCTTTAATACCTAGCATTTTTGCTGAGGGTCCCCTCGTCCATTAAGCAATTTTCTATTGGTTCAGTAGAATAGGAGTGTAGAGCAAGTGCTGTATAGTTATCTATGGTGTGCAGAGTTATGGGGAGCTTCTCCAAAACAACTTCTGCTTGGGAGTTTATAGTAATCCTTTAGTTATATATTATCACTATATTACACATCAATTTAGAGTGGTTGTTAATAATTCACATACATACCTACTAGGTAGTTGTTGTATTAATCTGGATCCAATTAAAGGGGTTGTTCACCTTCCAAACACCTTTTTCAATTTAGTTGTTTTTAGATTGTTCCCTAGAAATAATGACTTTTTCCAATTACTTTCCACTATTTATTTTTTAAGTTTTTTCCAAAATCTAAGTTTAAAGTTGAATGTTCCTGTCTCTGGTGTTTGAGTCTGTCTGACAGCTCAGTAATCCAGGTGCAGATTCTGAACTGTTACAATTTTGCAACATTTAGTTGATACATTTCTCAGCAGCATCTCTGGAGTATTAGCAACAATTGTATCAATTCTAACAGCTGCCTGTAATGAAACCCTGAGATTCTGCTCAGCAGGGACAAAGATAAGAAATGTATCAACTAAATGTATCAATTTAGAACAGTTTACAGGATCGGCGACCCCCCCTCCCAGAGCTGCTTCAGAAGGAGAGAAATGACACTTTATACTTCAATATTAGAAAAACCGTGACACATAGAAAATAGAAAGTCATTGGAAAAAGTCGTTATTTCTGGTGATCTATCTGATAACAACTAGTTGTTTGAAGGTGAACAACCCCTTTAATATAACTGTATAGTTTTATATTATGAGAAGAAACTACCCCAAAACACCTGGGGTTATTATACAAAACCCATGCAGATAGTGTTCTAGTCAAACATAACCCAGGACCCCAGCACTGCGAGACAAAACTGCTAACCACTGCACCACTGTTCCAAATTCTTTGCTAGAACCACTGTAGTTCTGTGTTCACCTGTACTTTCCAAAATTTGACACTCTCAAAGTTCATATTGTAATTAACAGAGGAGGGGTATACTGGGGTATGTATAGGGATCACCTAAATTCAAGATATAGCTACTGTATATATGAGTGTCTATATATCTGTTGGATAAGATCCCTTCCCTATTGGTGTATCCACTAGCAAGCATAGTGTATCCACTATCATTCATTCAGTGATTTCTATAATAATACAATAGAAAAACAAATCTAACATTCAGCTCCTTTTTAAAAACATTTTTGTGAGAAAGGCTAAGTTCAGTCTGCATCGCGTCAATTAGAGAAGCATAATATAATTCCAAAGAGCCGTGAACCTTCCTCTTCTTGGCATGAAAATAAATCCCCATGTTGGGGTTAAAATGATATCTAGCAGTGACCTCCAGATCCAGATACAATAAAACATGTTGTTCATTTTTCGGCCTTAGAAAATGTTGCATCACACTGGCTCTAAATAAAACACAAGGACTGCAGAACACTGATTTGGGAAAGGATATCATAGCTGGCCTTCCTTTTTAGTTAGCAGTTTCTTGCAGGTAATCTAATATCTTTTTATGTGAGTTGTATGTACTTTCCTTTAGAATGATTTATAAAGTTTTTTTTGGATGCTCAAAAAACCCATTTCCAACACAAATGCCTAACTAACTGAGTTGTGAGTGAAGCCAACAGATCTTCTATGCTGCTCGATGGACAATGCTTTGTTTGTAGTTTTGGATCAGGACTACACAGATGACACAGAGTCCCATAGTGGCTTTCTCTGATCTAATCAAAGAATCAAAAGTGTGAAAATTGCAACAGAAGATTTAGATAGGTGTCGGCCAGATGTCGATTGGACGGGACTAAAAATCCCATCAGATCACAGCCTCATCTGTTCGTTGATGCGGTCCCGCGATCCGACTGCCGGTTAGCCATCGTTAGGATCCAATTGTTGGCCCCTAGGGCCCACGATCAGATCAGCCCGATATTGCCCACCTCAAGGTATGAACACCTTTAGCTGCAGTAAGGAGGCACTGGTTACCTTAACTCTTTGTTTGGCTGCGGGGGATAGGTAGCATTTGGCTGCATCATCAAGTATCTCTGGGGAGTCTTCAGTGTCTTGCTCTGGACAAACAGTAGGACAGCAATGAATTTTTTCCTGGAAAGCTAGTGAGTGTTGCTTATAAAATATTTCTTGTAGTATGCCCCACCATTTGCCTTGGCTGGCCCAACTTGCTGTAGAAGTAAAAATACATCCATAGAGAAGAAATTAATGGCATTTCTAGGGGTAAAGTCTCCCATTTAACCCAGTTTTTAATTGAATGCAATACATTAATAATAATAATACGAGTTTGCAGCAAAGAGCTTTAAAGTGCTCAACTAAAAGTTATAACCCATTAATAAGTAATTTAAGGGAGTTATTTATCAAAGGTCAAATGTTTTAGTTTTTTATACCTTAAATGAACTCACAACTCGATTGGTTTCTTATTTATGAAAAAACTCAACTGGAAAAAAAACTTGAATCAGTGAGTCTGGGATTAACAACCCAAAAACTTGAATTGATAAGAGTTTTCGGTGAAAAAAAAATTGGTAGAATTGATCGAGTTTTTGGGCAAAACCCTCCAAAAAAACTCATGCAGAACATCATGCAGGCTATGAACATCTTCAAATTGTTCAAGGGACCTCTGCCATTGACTCCTACATGACCTCAACAGGTTTTAGATGGTGTATTTTCAGATTTGAGCTATTTCCAGGGTCAGAGTATAATAAATCTCGAAAAATTTAAATGTGAGTATTATTTTAACCCGAAAAATGTATTATTTCCCCATATTCATAAACAGACCTATTACATTCTTATTTGTATTAGTTTCTAAAGAATGTATTTATATGAATAAAATTGTTTACCAGTAAAAAAACATTTTTGTGTTTTTTTTATTTCAGGAATATTCTGTATGTCTACCCACAAAGGCTAAACTTTGCAAACCGGCTGTCATCTGGAAGGAACATTGCTATTAAAATCCAGTTTATGAGTGGAGAAGATGCTAAAAACGCAATGCCTGTAATAAAGAGAAGTTAACTTTCTTTCGTTATTCTTTCTTTCCTTTCCGATTTCCAAGGCACTGTCTTCCTTGTGTCTTTTATATGTAACCTTTTTACAACCTAAAGAGGGGCCCTGGCTATGTTTTGGATTGCAAAGGGGGGGGGTTAAACCCTACTCACCACTGGTATACATTCTAGAAATTCAGAATCCACATGACTCTTTAAAAATACATATGCACATTGTTATCCAGACACCCATTAACCAGAAAGCTCTGAATTACAGGAAGGCCATCTTCCATAGAGTCCATGTTAATCAAATTATTCAAATACATTTTTTACAAATGATTTGCTTAATATCTGTAATAATAAACCATTACCTTGTGCTTGAGTCTAACTAAGCTGTGTGAATCCGTATTAATGGCAAAAAAACCATTTATTATTTATTTTATTATTTTAGCAGCCTTATGGAAAGAACCCTTATCCAGAAAATTTCAGTTCCAATGCATTCCAAAAAATAGCTCCTATACCTGTATCTATTTCACCTGGCACAACTTGCATAGAATTCAATACAGTGGAAAGATTGGTTTGCCATGTGTACCAATGAAGGCTGCTTATTTGTACTTGATTATTTTTTATAATTATGTGAATTTATGGGGCTTTTTGTCTTTTAAATTTCAGAGACATAACCCAATCCATGTTGTGTTGTTATACAAAGTTCTGCTTTTTTAACAATTTCATACATTTTTTTCTTATTGAATGCACTTTTTATTTGGACCATAATCGTTTTCTTTATCTTTGTGTAAACATAGGTCATATTTGGAAAGTCGAGTGGTCCAGAATTTTTGTCAGAAATCACCACAGCTGTTACATACCACAACAAGTAGGTCTGAATCATTGCTAATTAGAGGTATTACACCTTGTCTATTGGTATTGCAAGTACATTTGTAGAAGGCACAACTTTCAACAGGCATTGCATTTCTCATTATGTTATAACAAGAAAAGGATTTCAATAAATGCTGTTTTCTATATTGGAGGGGGGGGATAATTCACAATGGGGTATTGGCCAATGAAGTGGCTAATGTTGAGATAACAGGGATGGCATATATTTTGTCCAGGAGTACCATTCCAGTTCACCGTCAAGCTCGAGGGTGGGTCTGCGTTGGGTCCAAAAGTACCCCAAAACGTACCAGTAAAGGGGCCTACCGTGAAAGTAGCCTATGGCTCCTAGTCCACACACCTAACTGCAGTAGTACTGGAACTGGCTACAAGAGACATTCTAGGCACTCACATTGTCCTGGTCCTATAACTGCTATTTTCTAATACCTCAAGTAATGTTTTTGTTTTAACATATTTAAATGCATAGTTATAGTTTCGAAAATCTGTTTCGTGAAAATCTATATCAATATCAATATCTAGTGCTGTGTATTGAAATATAATACACAAAAGCCATGAATATTCTGTAAATTATATCCTTATAAACGGTGAGTTCTGGGGGCCCATTTACTTAGCTCGAGTGAAGGAATAGAATTAAAAAAAACTTCAAATTTCGGAAGGCTTTCTAATGTTTTTTTTGTCGAAGAAAATCGTTTGATTGATGGATTAAAATCCTTCGAATCAAACGATTCAAAGGATTTAATCGTTCGATCGAAACGATTTTTCGTTCGAACTATTTGCGGTAAATCCTTCAAATTCAATATTCGAAGTCGAAGGATTTACATTCGGCAGTCGAATATCGAGGGTTAATTTACCCTCAATATTCGACCCTATGTAAATCTGCCCCCTCATGTCATTAGTTATAAACGGTGAGTTCTGATGTCATTTCTGTCACATGACTCACTGAAACGTGTGTATTATAATAAATAAAGTACCCACAGTTGCAAAATATGAGGATATTAGAAGTTACCTCGGAGTTCCATGACCTGTATAAAAACACTCGGCGTTCGGCCTCGTGTTTTTATATGGTCATGAAACTCCTCGGTAACTTATAATATAGTGAATAAAGTACCCCCTCTTAAGTTACCGAGGAGTTTCATGACCATATAAAAATACAAGGCTGAAGGCCGAGTGTTTTCATACAGGTCATGGAACTCAGAGGTAACTTCTAATATCCTCATATTTTACAACTGGGGGTACTTTATTTATTATAATACACAAATTTCAATGAGTCATGTGACTGAAATGACATCAGAACTCACCGTTTATAACTGATGACATCAGAACTCACCGTTTATGAGGATATAATTTACAAGATATTCATGGCTTTTGTGTATTATATCCTTATAATTTACAAGAGGGGGTACTTTATTCACTATATATTAAACATTACATTGTTCTGCTATTAGGGAATTATATTTGGACATCAACATTTAATGTGTTAACATGCATTCTGTTTCTGTGTCTTTTTAGAACTCCAGATTTTTATGAAGAAGTAAAAATTAAACTGCCTGCTAAACTCACAAACAAACATCACTTACTATTTACATTTTACCATATAAGCTGTCAACCTAAACAAGGAGCATCTGTTGAAACACTGCTGGGATATTCTGTAAGTTGTGCATTTGCCTTATGTATAACCTTTATCTTTGTTCCCCTTTATTTAATAAAATATTAAGAGCTAAATGTCATTGTTTCCCCTCTTTTTTTGTTCTTCAAACTTTTATATTGAATATTGAAGTTACTGACTAAGCTTACAGTTTTAAAGAGATGTAGAAATATTTTTTAATTGCTGCTGTACCATACCTAAGATCCTGTATCCTGAGGGTGGTGCTTTGTTTCAAATTACCCTCAGCCACATGCATGCACGCTAAACCCCCCCCCCAGCCCCAATTGGTCACCCACCTGCCGCCCATTTTTTGCCAGGTGGGAGAACTTTAATTCACAAGTGAGGTGGAGGCAGTCTGTATGGATTTTGTATGTTCTCCCATTATTCCCATTATTATTGTTTGTCCAAACAAACAAAACATGCATGTAATGCTCGTGATTAAAGGGGACCCGTCACCCAAAGAAATTATTCAAAATCCTATTTTATCACATTAGTCAAGCAAAATGAACTTTAATTACACTATATAAATTATTTGAATCTTGTTTCCTTCAGTCTGGGATTTCAAAATTATAGCAAGCAGGCAGCAGCCATTTTGTGCACACTGTTATTAAGGCAAGCCTTGTGTCATCTCAGAATCTTGTTTGTGCACCAGAATGGGGGACCCAATGTCCATTTCCATGCCCTGGCTACACAATTAAATGGTTAAGAGAACGGGGGAATGTGTGGAGAGCTGTGACATCTAGTAAGTGCTGAATGGAAAGTGAAAGTAATTGTCTGCCCCGCCTCTATGCCATTGGCATAGAGGATGGGCAGACAATATTTGATTGACAGCAGAGATTTTTAAATGAGCTTACAGCAGCTATGAATGTTTTAATAAAAAAATAGAAATTGAATTTCATGTTTAATTTGAAAAGGACTTTTATTATACAGATTTTTGTGTCTTGGTGACAGGTCCACTTTAAATTGACCCTAGTAAACCTTCATCTGCTATGGACCTTATATTGTAATCCCTGAATAAATACAGCATAATTATAAAAACCGTATTGTCATGACATAGAGTATTTAATTATATTTGAAACCCACTCTTTAAATAACAGCTTTCTTATCAGACTACTAATTAGTTGATTTTAGATAACATAATTACGTGCCTATGCATGTGATAAGCCAAATAGCAGGGTGCACGATACACTTGTGAAACGTAGGTTACAGTGATGTAACTAATATCCTTATAACAAGCCTTCTTATTCTGATCTTGTGTTTGCTTCTCAGTGGCTGCCAATGTTGCCAAATGATCGCCTTCAAATAGGACAGTATTGCCTTCCTGTGGCAATGGAGAAGCTGCCTCTGAATTATTCTATGCACACTCCAGAGGTAATTCTAATGATGGATTGTCTTCAATACAGCTTGTCTTTTTCTGTTTTCTCTGTGGTACAAGTGGCAGCTGAAATAAATGGCATCATATGTATATTTATTATTTTCTTTGCTTTTTAGAAAGTGCCAGGGCAGTCGCCACCTATAAAATGGGTAGAAGGGCACAAAGGCGTTTTTGACTTAGAGGTCCAGGCTGTGTCATCTGTGCATACTCAGGTAAGTCACTTCTGATTTCTGATTGGGTTTTACTCTTTACTATTTGGATTGGACATTCCAAATGGATGCCCTTAGAGAATTGAGAATCACTTATTGGCCATTGATCTGAAACATAAGAATAGAAGTGAGAAGGAGCTGAGGCCTCCTCCTTGGTCTTCCTATGTATAATACACATGCCAATAATAGACAACAGGAGATCAGATTTTCTAAACAGACCCAGCAAAATAAAAAAAGATCAAAGCAAAAAGTGTGCTAAAACTACTTAGCAAGGAACCTGTTTGTAGAATCTTCTCTGTTTGGGGATGCCTCGCTTTTTAAATAAGTGGTATATTTATTTAAAAAATAATTACAAAGTATAAAATAAAAGGAGCTAGCTGAAAAGTAGGCAGAAGAAGAGGTGGAAAGGAGAGGAAAGTAGATAACTAACAATGTATTTATTATATTCCTTTTAATATATGGGAAAACCATTCAACCAGAATAACCAATTTTACTCTTCTCAAAGGACAGCCACACAGCCTATGATTAAGAAATAGTTAGGCATCCATTACACTGCAGCCACCTGTTTTTTAATCTTTCAATAAACAGTGGTTTTTACTTCATGAGGCGGTTAGCCGTCCAAATTTTTTCTTTTGGCTTTAGTTACAATGTTATTTGTTTTGGGAATTAAGCATTTCTTCTCATGCAAGGGAGTCAAAACTAGATAGACTGACCTGTAGATCAAAGCATATAAAGTCCAACGGTCCAAGTATCCTTTTATTAAATTAGCTGGGTCTTTTTTGTTACGGAACTCTGCACCTGTACCAGTCTGTCTAATGATTTACAACTCTTTGATGTAGACTATATTTTATCCTCAAGCATTGATGTGTAGTTTTATGGCAGGATGCCTATTGTACTGGTCTACATCTTCACAGTTGACATGCGATGGTAAGGCAAGATATTTGTTAACCATTATATTGATGTGAGCTCACTGTAGACTATACAAAATGCTGTAGTACAGATATGGCACCTGTTATCCAGAATACTTATATCCAGAATACCTTGGGTTTTCCAGAAAACGGATGTTTCTGTAATTTGGATCTTCATACCTTAAGGCTACTAGAAAGTCATACCCAATAGAGTGAAGAAGGCTTTCTGGGTCCATGATATAAGCTATTATTTTGGACATGGCCAGTCATAGGGGCAGATTCACTTAATGGCAAAGTGGCTAACGCTAGCGACTTTTTGCCAGCGTTGCCACCCGCAGGGACATCACCAATTCACTAGCAGACACAGGCGCCAATTCACTAGCGGACAGGACTGTCGTTATCGTTCATTTACAGTCTTTCGCCAAGCAACTTTTCACTCTGGCGAACGATTGTTTCTCTGCAAATTCACTAAATTGCGGATTTTACTGAACGTTACCTCTTTCGCCAGAGTTGACTTTGCCACCTCAGACCAGGCAAAGTGCTAAAAAGAAGCTAGATCTTGCTAAATCTTCTGTCACATTATATCCTGTGTGCCGAAAATGCATTAAAAGTCCAAAAAACGCTGGCTACTTTTCCTTTGTTAAGAGAGATTGGCTGCAAAAGTCCTGACTTACTTTGTTGGGTAATTGGTTTTTCCACACATTTTATAACATATTGAACATTAATTTTACAGTGGACTCATGTGTAGGGCATTATATTAACTCTTTTGTCTTTATTAAGGTTCCCTGGACATGTGTAATAAAAAGTGGTAACTTCAAGCATTTGCACCAACATTTATAATAAAGACCTCCATACCACTTTAAATTTCCTGCCCTATACAAATTGACCTAAGCGCAAGATGTTTCGGTAGGCACAAATGAATGCTAGCGAATCTTCGATATGAAATACTTGCACTGCCAAAGTAATGATAGCGAAAAGTCGCCAGCTTTCGACGCCCAGGACGAAACTTCGCATTTTAGTGAATTAGCGTATTTGTATCACATTTGCACCTGGCGAAGTGGTGTGAGGGGTGTTAGTGAATCTGCCCCATAGTGTTTTGTAAAAATAAGGACAATTCAGCATTAAACAGTTATATTTTAACTGTTGTTAGTAATTGGCAATTAAGTATTTTACTATTTATTTGCAGGACAACCACCTAGAGAAGTTCCTCACACTCTGCCATGCTCTTGAAGGTCCAGTGACATTTCCCATTAGAGTACTTGACCAGAAGATCACAGAATCATCTCTGGAACATGAACTGAAGCTCAGCATCGTCTGTTTAAGCTCTTCTAGACTAGAGCCTCTGGTGCTCTTTCTTCACCTTGTACTGGATAAACTATTTCATCTTACTGTGCAGCCAATGGTTATTGGAAGTCAGACAGGTACAGCCATAACATTTTCACTGTTAAAATTACAGAATACCATACTTTTTTTTTTTATAACAGATTTTCTTTATTGCAATCTAAACATCCATTTATATAGAAAGAAGAAAGATAAAGTATCAAGAGAGACAGAGCTTCAGAATATTCAGAGGAAAAAATAGAGAGTAAAGAAGGGGTGGGTCTCCTTTAGGCGGCTCAAAGTATTGTTGACGCGGGTATGTCTAATTGGGCAGCCCAATGTGGACAAAAGTGCATTGGTCAGTTTATGTCCTTATATATCAATAGGCCTCGTCCTTTCACAGTATAAATGCAGTTTCCCATGTTACCTTCTGCAGAGGTAGATTTCTTTCAATCATTCTGGCCACCCCCAACAAGGCATTCCATATTTTCCCAAATTTCCCTGGACAGCCTCTTGCCATATGTGTTAACTTTTGACTGGGAAGAATGCTGTTGATTTTTTCCAGAAGTTTAAGGTCGGAGGTGCCGTCGCCTTCCAATTCATCAGGATGGCTTTTTTGGCAAAATGTAATAGTTGCAAAAGGCATATCCATTCGTTGGAGCTCAAAGCTAGACCTTCAGTTATTCCCAGTAAGCAGTAAGTTCAGGGGAACATACGTTGGGGAGTCCAAGCTTATTCTCCGCATAGAGCATTATTTCTGCCCAGAATCGCTGTATTTCGGGACACGGTTACACATGGGGCATATATCAGTGCAACCAGGATAGATCTGGGCCAGTCTGTGAGGTGTAAGATATACGAGGTTGAGAAACTTCGTGTGTATGTACCTATCTCTACTAGAGATATCAGTCTCAGGAATTTGACACAGAATCTCCATCATTCAACTGGGGAAACTCAGGCTGCCATTTCTGGCAGAAATGTTGGAGCGGATTAAAGTCATCCCGCAGGAGAAGGGCATAGAACCAACTAAGCGACCTCACAAGTTCAGGGAGTCTCAGATATTTTTCTAGAGTAGTCTCCATTACCACTGGGGCTCTCTCTGGAAACTGAGCTGATAATGCGTGATGTAATTGCAAAGATCTAAAGAGCATGTGGTTTTGCAGACCAAAGTCTTCCTTTAGCTGTGCAAATTGTTTTATTTCCCCAGACCCAACCACATGCCCCAAAAACGTAATCCCCGCTGCTGCCCAGGTGGCAGCAACAGGCAATTGCCTTAATTGTATCAGAGTGTCATTCCCCCACAGATGGGACCACTTGGACCACTGAATTTTCTTACGGCAAGGAGACACCACAATTTTTTGGAAAACTACATACCGTCTTCATACTTGGTGTAAGAATATATTTTGAGGCTAGTCCCCTATGCAACTGATTGGCCAGAGCCTCGAATGAGGAGAGTATCCCTGCATCAAGAACCACCTGGTTGTTTGGATTGGGGTTCAGCCACCACCAGGCATATACCAGCTGTCTTGCGTAAAAGTACAGTAGGAAATTAGGAAGGGACAATCCCCCTCTGTTAGCTGGAGCCTGGAGAGTCTGCCACCCAGTCCTCGGATGTTCCCCTGCCCAAATAAATCCACGTACAATGGCGTCTAAAGTTTTTCCTCCCACCTCTGCATCTGTAGCCATTTAATTTGAGGGTTTGTTCTAATTTTAATTGCCAGGGGTTCAATCGCGAGGGCAAAAAGAAGAGGCCACAATGGGCACCCGTCGCGTCCCTCTAGCCAAGGGGATCTCACTTGTTTGACCCGAGTTTACCCATACTCTAGACCTGGGGGAATCATACAAGGCTTTAACCCACGCTATGTAGTTGTAACCTATCGCAAACCGAGAGAGGATCTGCCACAGGTAGGGCCACGCTATAGTATCAAAGGCCTTTTCGGTATCTTTTAAGGATACCACGATTCTCTCACCCACATTCTGATGATTGGCCGAAATATTGGTGTACAGGCGTCTAATATTAATATCCGTGCCTTTGTTTGGCATAAAGCCTGTTTGGTCTGGGTGGACCAGATGTTCTATTACCAGTTTCAGACGATTTGCTAGTATTTTGGCCAGGATTTTAACATCAGAATGTAGGAGAGATATCGGTCTATATGACCCGCAATTTTCAGGGGGTTTGCCTTCTTTTAAAATCAACACAATAGTGGCTAGTTTAGAGGTGGCTGGGAGGGGGGCACCCTGGATAATATCATTGAATGGAGAGGTCAGTTGTGGGGCGATAACATCTCCACGTGCCTTGTACCACTCTATAGGCAGGCCATCCGGGTCGGGTGACTTGCCGTTTGGAAAGGCGGCTACGGCCTCCAGAACTTCCTCTGTGGTTATGCCCTGGTTTAGTGACTCTGTATCATCTCTGGAAAGTTTAGGGAAGGGAATGCTATCCAGATACTGGTTTAGGGCATCCTGAGAGAAGTTAGCTTTCGAGCTATATCATTCAGAAAAAAAAAAGTCCTTTAATATTTGTTCTGGGTTTTGGTGCACTGTACACTCAGCTGTGGGATTGCCATTATCTGTGTTGGTTCTCTGGATAGCATTGCCAACAGCTTGCCACACTTGTCCCACTTGTCATACCAACTAGCTACCCGATACATCTCCCTCTGTGAATATTTCTCCATATTTGCTAATATTTCTTTGGGCAGTTAACAGTGCTTCACTAGCAACCATGCATCTACTTTACGTCTAGCCTCTTTGATTGATGAAATGTATGTGCCTCGTGTATAAGCCTTGGCTGCATCCCATACTTTTTGGGCCGTTGCTGAGCCTGAATTAATCTCCCAGTACATTTTAAATTGCTGTACAAACTCCTGCCTGCTAAACTCGTGTTGAATCCATTTGGGGGTTAGTTTCCACTGCCTCTCTCCCAGTCGAGGTTTAAGACCCAGTTCCATCTGCAAAGCGCATGGTCAGAGCAAATGGGCTTGGTATAACTGATTGAATCTACAAACGGTAAAAGTGTAGGGGAGGCATGGGCTAAGTCAATATGCAAGAGGGAAGCAGTGTAGACCGTAAAACAGGAAAACTGTCCAAACATCCGTTAAGTTGGATGCCTGAAGCCAGTCCCCCAGAGCAGATAAGTCACCCCCAATCCCCGGAACTGGTACTGCATTAAAGCCCCCCATCCAGATTGTGGGAAAATCCCCTAAGGTAGCCACTTTCCCCAGTATAGTCTGTAGGAGGGCAGTATCCCCTGGGGGGGAGAGAAGACGTTCACGATTATAAATGGGATTGATGCTATGCTCAATTTAAGAATTATATACCTGCCATACTGGTCCGAGATAATAGACTCAATTATAGGTAGAAGTGTTTTCCCAAAAAGGATTGCCACCCCCCCCCCCAGAGTACTCAGCATGAAAGGTGGGGTGCAACCAGTGTCTCCTGAGAGCCCTTACTCTTTGCCCTATTAAATGAGTCTCCTGCAGTAGTACAATGTCCGCTCCAAGTTTTTTAAGGTGGTCCAGCACCAGGGATCTTTTAATCCTATCATTAAAACCTCTTACATTCCAAGAGATTAACCTAATTTTAGTACCTGCCATGATGCATGTGTTGTGATGATTGGACAGCGTCAAGTACCTTTAGACCGCATACAGACTGACCCCAGGTCCACTGAATAGTCGCTTGGAGAACCCATCTGGAATAAATAGTCAGAAGCAGAAGAAAAGAACAGTTAAGTACAGCATTTTAAATTCCCACAGAACACCCCCCACCCAGTATCACCACCCAAACCTGGAGATACATTAATCCTTTAACTATGAACTTCCCTTGTCTTTGGGTTATACGGTATTCCGGAATTCACCAAACCAAAAAATTCTCCGCTAGTCAAGAATATCAAAATCAGAAGAAATAAATTTCTCCAGAACATAGTAGTTATTGGTCTATGGAAATACTAACAGTTAATTAAAGTCAAACTACGGGTATGACCGCTACTAAGGTGTCAGGGCTCCTCTTATTCCTGTTGCATTCCTCACACAAGCGAGGGGAGCCTACTATTAGGTAAATATATATGAAAAGAAACATGGACTGAAATTGAAAATGTCCCCCCTACTGGTACCCAATTTGTGATGACACCACAACAACCCTAATCTGCTCCAGACAAGGGCTCCGCCTTTGCCTTGAGGGACGTGTTTCCAGCCAGTGGAGTGCCCCTTCCGAACGTTCAAAGAACTGTGGCCTGTCTCCATCTATTATGCACAGTTTGGTGGGGAAAATCATGCTGTATTCGATTTTCAGATCTCGTAGTTGCCTCTTGACTCCTAAAAAGGTCTCTGTAGCGCCGCTGAATAATCAGGGTACAATGAGACACGTGCGCCCTTGTACTACAGGTCACCTTTTTGTCGTTCTGCCCTTAATGATGCGTCTCTGTCCCGGTAGTTTAACAGCTTCATCAGGAATAGACGCGGAGGGGCCCCAGGAGGTAGTGGTTTAGTGGTGACACAACACGATGTGCACGTTCGGCAACAAACGGTGATGAGAAAGTCTCTGCCTCCAATAGCTCTTTCAGCCATTGCTCTGCAAAGGTTTCAGGGTTGGCTCCCTCACTTCTTTCTGGCAGCCCCACAACTCTTATATTTGATCTCCTCTGTCTGTTCTCCATGTCCTCTAATTTATCTGCAGATTGCTTCAGCTGCTTTTGTAGCTGCGTAATATCCCCTTGAACAGGTGCTGTGTGGTCCTCCAGTGCGCTTACTCTCTCCTCTAGCGCACCAGTGAGCTCCCTTATGGCCAGTACATCATGTTTGAGGAGGGAAATGTCCACTTTTACCTCATCTATCTTAGTTGTGAGGGTGGCAGTAATGGAGGACTGACAAGTCGCAATTGCAGCCATAATGTCCTGTGTGGATGGCGCAGCTTCCTCCCGAGTGGCCACCGAAGCATTGGGAGAGGAGGCCTGCTTTGGCGGTGTAGTGGGGCTGCGGGCGCCATTTTGTTTCATGCTGCGAGCAAACTGCCCCAGCTTTGCAGCCGTCTCAGCCCGTACCTTTTGTGCTCCCCTGCGCATATTTCACGTCGGAAGGTAGGGACAGTTGTCAGGTTGCGCTTGAGGGCAATTTATTCACGATAAGGAGCTATTATATGGGCTGAGCAGGATCTTTTGCGTGGAGCTCCCGAGTTATGCTTCCTACCGGCTCAGCATTCGGCTCCGCCCCCACAGAATACCATACTTGATTGTCTCTGGTCTTTGTTCAAAAGCTAGATAGTTGCTTTCATTTTGGATACATTTTTTTAGCTAATGTGTTGCTCTGCAGCAAAAAATTTAAATATTGAAAAACTGCATCAACTAAAAATGAAGGCTAATTGCAATTTTAAAGTAAACTTCCTCTTTCAGCTGTTTTTATCTACTCATATTATTTAATGAATATTATTTATTCTTTTACAGCCAACTTTTCTCAGTATGCTTTTGAATCAGTGGTGTCCATAGTGAACAGCCTTCACAACAGTAAAGACTTAAGCAAGGATCAGCATGGCAGAAACTGCCTCTTGGCCTCTTATGTGTATTATGTATTCCGTCTTCCCGAAGTTCAGAAAGACACAATCATAGCAGGTAGGAGGAGGTTTGTCTGCAAGGAGATTTTATACTGTAACATTATACTTTAATATGTATGTCCAGGGGCTAATTACCTCAGCCAAGCATCACTATTGTTCTCCCCGATCTGTATTTCAATATTATTAGTTTAAACATTTTGGAAAAAAATGCAACTGCTGGTTTTAATCTCCTTTGAAAAACAGTTAAAAAAATGTTGTTAGTTATGCCGGTGGAGAAAATGCCTCCTGTGATATAGCTCTGTTTTATTTCTTGAATTAAACAGTGTAAAGGCTAAAAATGAAGTTGTTTCTATTTCCATCTTCCTTTGTCTCTTCTGAGCAACTATTGGAGGAAAAGTAGGCAATTGATCGAATTACCAGTACACACATAAACAAAATGGCCTTCACTGTAACTCTGACAATGGGAGAAGGGAAGGATTTGTTTATACAGATCTCATTAACTATATTTATACGAATTATCCTGATTACAGAGGGAAGATAGTACAGAGAAGGTAAAAACATTACATTACATTAGTGCTATGTAATAGCAAAAAATGAGGAAGAAATTAAATTTTTTCATTAAATATTAGTCAGAACACATTTTCAATACAAGTCCTATTTATTATGCTCATGTTGACAAAGGTGTAAATATAATGCCCCTCTAAGTTTTTTTTCATTAAGCTAGATGACACACATCTGGTGGTCAAACATCTTCGGTCTCACCTCAGCGCTTATTAGAACCTGCTGAACACTTTTCCCTGCATTTATCTAAAAAGTGTCACCATTGTTATCTGTGCAGCTGGGACTCTGCCAGATATGCGCTACTATACAGTAGGACGTACATCTGCTGCATCTGTTGGGTCAAAGCTTATACAGTCACGATCACTGAGCTCCAGTAATCCAGATATCACTGGTAATCAGAGCAATCCAGATGAGGAGGTCAAAAACATTATGTCTTCTAAGGTAAGCCAATGCAAGCATAAAAATAAATAATTGCTATTATCTCAGAAAGATCAGGTTTCTGTATTATTTTTTGGCTATAACCATCCCCTATTCAGCGGTGTAACTGCAGAGGAAGCTGACCCCATGGTTGCAGGGGAGCCTGGGGAACATTGAGCAAGTGAGGGGGATGTTCGTGGGGACGGGCCTCTTTATTGTGCCACTCCCCCTTTTGATCATGCGTGTCAATGCACATTCAAAACTTTTAATATCCCAACAGGAGTATGCCCTTTGACAATAGCATGTAATTGTACACCTCATATTTTAACTTGATGAAACAAAGTTTAATAGAAATGTAACAACATTTCCCACTTATGAAACATGCAAGCTTTAGAGAATGGTAGTATTAAAATGTATGATTATTAAGCACAAAAAGCTACAAACATAATGTGACAAAACAGTATTTCACTCCTTTCTTAAGTCATTCTAGATAATGCCCCTCATTTTACCTCACATATCCAGACAGGTAAACATCAAAAGCTTGTCCTATTCAAATATTGCAAGTGTTTGCAAACTGTACTAAAAAAAACACTTCTGACATAGACCCCCTTTATTCTGAAATTCAGTAAACAAATTCCTGGCCGTATAGGTCATAGAATCAAGGGTGTATTAAAGTACTCTTCTAGTTGCCTTGTGGTCATTTGCTTCAGGTTACAGGCCGCAACTTCAATCGTATGTCCCATTTTATTGAAGACAGTAATGTTATGCAGCCTGTCATTGCGTGCACAAGGACATCTGTTAAAAAGGTACTTGACATCATTTTCTTCCTGAAGCTAACCTCTAAGTATTGAACACACTTACAGTATCTGCTCTGTCATTACTGTATATCAATGACCAGACTAAAACAAATAACAGTAAACAAGACACTGATTTTATTTCAGGCAGGCATGTCAAATCTCTTGGCCATGTCATGTTTTATAAACTACAGCACTAAGCATCTTGTGACAGCCAGTGGTCTTAAAGGGTGGGGTATCCTGAGTTTGACATGCTTGCTTAATAACCTAATATTATAATATAAACTGCTTTCCTTTACTAGCTAATTTGTTCATTATTATAGTTGCTTTTACTAATATAGCTTCTAATTATAAAGTATGACATTTAATTAATATTTGTACATTGCTGGAGAAATTTCCCTGTGTACGTTTGCACAATGATACACTTTTATGACAGATGACTTGTGTTGGTTACTGTGTGGTAAGTGCAGTAGCTAAGTGAATGCATGGTATATATATAAGAAAAAAAAAGGTAAGACAGATCCAATACAAAATATTAAATGTGTGTGATATATGAAATAATTAGTGGTCAGATTTATCAAGGGTCGAATTTCGAAGTAATGGGAGTTTTTTTAAACTCCCATAACTTCGAAATTTGAATAAAAAAAGACCAACCAAAATTAAAAATCAAGTTTTTTTCTGCGAATCGAAGTCTTTAAAAAAGAAAATTTAGATTTTTCAAAGTCCACCAATTGACTACAAATAGGTCCCCCATAGACTAAAACAGCAATTCGGCAGGTTTTAGATGGAGAATGCTCGAAGTCTGAGTTTTAAAGAGACCGTACATGATAACTTTCTATATTTGAATTTTTGAGTTTTTTTCAAATTCGAATTTGGACTATTCCTTAGTGAAGTACATAAAAATAGCTTAAAATTTTTTATTTTTTTTACTTCGAATTTTCAATTCGACCCTTGGTAAATCTGCCCCTTAGTGTATCATATTGGAAAATGGTTTTCTGGAAAAAGAAGTTTGCCAATATCAGTTTTCCTATATTTTTTTATATATTTTCAACAAGTACATACATTATATCTCCATATACTTGGATTAAGGTATTTAGGATTAAGGTCCAATATAAACTATAAAGCTAACATAAAATAAATAAAATAAAAGATCAGAAAAAAAAGAGAATAAATATTTAACAGCAATATATCTCCCAGGGTAGTTGCTATTCATGTTCCAAATGGGTGTCCTATACACTATGTTTTGATCTTAGACAACCAAAGTTGATAAGCTTCCCATATCATTCTTTTCCCTCTCCAACATCTTGGCAATACTTTTTCATATTCCAAATTATTAGTCACTTCTTTTTGTACTTGGGTAATACTTGGAGTGTCCTGTTTTTATAAGTGTACAAGCATTTGGTGTTTGGAAGGTCAGCATCTCCAGGCTCTTATTTGGGCAGTTATCATAGAAGTTTAATAGCATTGCTTCAGGAGTCTGTGGAATATTTTGTTGCGTCACCTCAACAACCCAGCAGCCAACCAAAATCTCTGTATATTATGTCCACCAGAAGCATATCTCCTATATCCTTGTTGCATCGCCAACAGAGATTTGAAGCTTCAGGATGCATTTTTGCTATTCTTGAAGGAGTTAGGTATCAATTATATAGAATTTTGTAATAATTCTCCTGACACATTTAGTAAACAATTGTGGTTTAGTAGTTTTCCTATATTTTTATCTTTATTTGCCATAAATAACAATGGGATAAAGCATCATTTTTACCAGACAGACCATTATAATATACAGGCTAGATGGCAACTCTATATGGATGTGGTTACTTAGGAACCTTGCCTCAGGTGATCGGGCAGTTACCAAGTGTGGCAAGAAGTTGCCCCCTGTAACTTTAAGAGCCACATTCCTGTTTTTCAAAACAGGCATTCAATCTTTTAGTGCAGAAAGCACAATAGTGCCCTCTGCGCTAGCAATGAAGGCCCCCCTTGGCCCACTCTGATGCCAAAGAGGTAAGCATGGGGTGGGTCAGAAGGGCTGTCATCTTTAGACGGTGGCAGCCCTGGAAACACTGCTGTGGTTACTTACAAGGCATTTCGGGAAGGCAACTTTGTCATTTGTAAGACCAGGAAATGCTAGAAAGATTTCACTTGCATTCACAAGTCGTATGAACATTGCTGCAGTTTGTTGCAATAAAGGTTGGTTTGAATCCAGCCTCTATTTATTTTTTTATATAGTGCCAACATTTTTGTGAGTATTATTCCTCTTAGATATCACACAGTTATTAGATATTTTTATTTGTTTACACTGTATATTGTATTTATGGTATATATTTTCATTACTTGATACTTCATTTTATAGCAATGTTCAAGTTTAAGAATATGTAGCCTAATTATGTTGTGTCATCATAGCACTTTCATGAAGAAATGGCCCTTCAAATGGTTGTCAGCACTGGCATGGTTAGAGAAAGTGTCTTCAAGTACGCCTGGTTCTTCTTTGAACTGCTGGTAAGAGCTGGAGAAAATCAGCACAGTTGATCTTTTGGTAGAATGAAAATATTCCCCGTATAAGAAAGGGCTAATAAAAAAAAGACCAAAGTACCAGAAAATATTCTTTATTATTTGATCTTAGAATAGTATATTAACTGTACAGGATAATACCTACAGGCAATAACTATGCTGGCATAGTTTCAAATCAACCAATTGTAAGGACTAGCACAACAGCAGCAGCAAAAGCAACATTCTAGAAAATTTTAGACACTCAAGAGAAAGTCAGTTTTCTGTCATGCTGTATGCCACATGTATAACAACATTTTTTTAAGATTTCTACTGTATTAATAGAGTGGCCAGCAGGGGGTATTAGAGTTTTCATTTTAAATGAATGATTCTGAATCAGAATATTCATATTCAATTTGCATATCTTTACAACATGATGTAAACCTCAATATAGATACTCATTGTTATGTTTTTTTTTTTAATTAGGCATATTAATATGTGATTAAAAACTGCTGGTAGCTGTTTCTGGTCCAAAGACATTCTGTGTGGTCAAATTACAGCCACCATATAAAATCATCTTCTCTATCTGTCAGTAGGATATTCACTTAAAAAAAAAATCTTTTGTTCTGTAGGTAAAAAGCATGGCGCAATATGTTAACAGCATTGACAGACAAGATGTTCCCAGGAGAAACCTCTTTTCAGACCGGTTTAAAGATGACATAAACACCATTGTGAATGTCGTGACTTCTGAGATTGGATCTCTTCTAAGTAAACCTCAAAAAGTATGTTGGGCAAACAACAGACCATATAAATTTACCAATAAATATATATTGTTTTGTGTTAAGGGCAAATACAAATCTCTGCAAGTAAAATATGTAAAACATAATCATGAAAAATGTAGGAGAAGGCGAATTTCACATGATAAAACAATTCAAATATGATTCACATTACCTTCAATACAGAGATATTTTCAGACATTGTGTTGCCTGCTTTGGATGAGATTTAGCACAGCCCACAATATGTTGCATGTGTCTTAATCCTAAATACACAGGACATAATGTTTAGAAATAAGGGTATCTAGAAACACCCAGGTCCCATGCATTAGGATAATAAGTATTCTACTGTTACAATATAACAACTGACATTTTAATGACTGAATGACTGACAGTCTATTGCTTACACTTCTATGATTGAACAAAAAAAATTTAAGATTTGGAATGCATAAATAAAAACAGTTCCACTTTATGATTTCAGTTTTATTTCTTTAGGAATCAGAACAAGCTGAGAAAATCAACATAAGTCTAGCATTTTTCTTGTATGATTTATTATCTCTGATGGACAGAGGCTTTGTTTTTAATCTTATCAAGCACTACTGTAATCAGGTAAAATATTATTGTTCTTGTTATTTTTTTTTTATTTTTCTTTAAATATATTTGAATTGTTAGTAAATTTTAACATATTGAAACTATTTGGCAGAATTATGCACTAAACAATTTGTATAATATGTTTTTTCTTTATTTGCCTTTGACATGGTTAAAAAAATCATATGCAGAACTTTCACCATTAGTTGTACTGCAGTATACAAAAAAATGCCTATTTTCAAATATAATGTTGATAATTGTTTCTTGTTAGAGAATATAAGGGAACTTACACTGTTAAAGGTCATGAAAGTGAACATTTATGTATTGTGGGGAGATCGCTCTTTAGGTAGTAGCAGCAGCAGCTCCTTTCACACAGATAGTAGCCAGTATACAAGGGTTTCAAGCTGATCTTTACGTGTGCATTTATTAAACACAGAAGCTTAAACACCAGGGCCGGAACTAGGGGTAGGCAGAGTAGGCACGTGCCTAGGGCGCAAAGCTGAGGGGGCGCCAGGCACGTACCTGCTCTGTCGCCTACCCCGTGTCCGGTCCTGTGTCTCCCTGACTGGCGTTGGTAATTTCTGTTTTAAATGCGCTTGCGCGCATGCGCGCCGGTGCGTATTTTCGCGCATGTGCGCCGGTGTGTATTTTCGCACATGCGCACCGGCGCACACTAAGCCGGCGCATGTGCGAGGCCAGGTTGCCTAGGGCGCCTGGCCGGGTTGGCCCGGCTCTGTTAAACACCAACATAACAGTTCATAACCTTTGTGAAGGCAGTAAACACAAATAGTCCAGCTGTACTAGTAAATGAAAATGTCCTTTTCCCAAAGGTCCCACAGTCCCCATTTGGGCAATATAAGTCCAGCAAACAAAACAAACTGTTAACTCACAGTCCTTTGGGAGATTCCCTGTGCTTTTCTCCTGGAAGCAGCCTGCTTCCCAAACACTTGAGGCAGTAGCTGGTAGCCAGTCCGTGCTACCAGAGAACTTATCTCCTTCTGGAAAACTAGTGCCCAGCAAAAAAAGTCCTTATGCTTTAAAAACAGGTAACATGAAGTAATTATGAGAACTTTTTAATGCAGCCCTCCAGTAGCCCATGGCAGAGAGCAGCCTTAATTGAGCCCCCATCTTTTTACTCCAGGTGAGGCTAATCACTCCTCACTGCTTGCTCAGAACCTAATTTTCCCAGCTCTCTGTACTGCATCATAGAGGATTCTGGGAGGGATATACTTTCCATCTATGATTTTCCTAACATGCTACAGTATGTATATTCTTTTTTATTTAGCGCTACTTATGTACACAGCACTGTACAGCAGAACAATAAATGAATAGAACAAAGAGAGGGTCATTACAATAATACATACAAATAAATACAAAGTACACTTGCATTAATAAGAACTAAGTGTCACAGTGACAAGAGTAAGGAGGTCCCTGTCCCGTGGAGCTTACAACACAAATGAAAATGAACAAATAGGCTAAGAAACTAGACTATGTAGCTCTCTGGCTGTTTTCCAAAATAAAATGCTGTATGTTTGGCTTTCATTTTACTATTTACTGTACAATCTCCAATACATTTGTGCTATGCTTTATTTTTTGTTCAGGTAAGTTTTTAGTTTGCATATTCACAGATTAACAATGCATAATCACATACATACAGTATATCCACAGTATGAACATAGAATGAGTCACTTCACGTACAAAAGGCAATATAGCATGTTACAGAGAGGTACAGTCATATACAAAACGGTGCATTTGGGAAAATAGCTATACACCCAGTGGAAAATCCACTCACCCCAGATTTTGTTAAAGATTGTGTATTTACCTCTACTTGAGTTTATGTGCTTATCCGATTTACAACAGCCGCTTGTCCAAGTGCAGATCAGAGGGAGTGTTTACGCTCAACAGACACATTATGGGATCAGGGATGACCGTCTTAACAATCACCGTGCTTACAATGCTTACAATGCTGAGAATATTTGACCAGTATTGGTGTAAACGGCCAAGACCAAAGGGTGTAGAGGAGGGTACCAAAGTTTTGCTTGCATCTGATGCATTGGTGGGGATACAGTACCTATGGAGCAGATACAGTTAAAGAATTTCGTGTCTGTAGTTTTTGAAAATAAATTTAGGGCCAACTAGGGCTTCAGTAAGTTCACCTTGGTATTTTTTTCCACAGGGTCCTACTTCGAAGGGTAGAGGAAGTAGGTATCTGTGTGTAGTGATTTGCTTATAAATGGTGGAAAGTTTACACTTTTGAGGTGTGAGCCTCATGAGTGCTGACAAAGGGTACTCAGTGCTATTAAGGGGGGGGGGGGTTGTTTGTGCTTACCAGTAAGATTCTTTGGTAACCTCATATAATAGCCATTGGGAGGATGGCAGAGAATTATGTCTTTTTAGAATTGCAAATGGAATCATTACACCATCTCTCTACACATCGAAGATAGTTAAAAGCCCACAATTCAGCCAACTACCAGGTGGGGGTATTTCAGCTAGGCTCCCAAATACCTTATTTCACCAGATGGGAGTAGAGGGATCCAAGTTTAGTGAAGTGCTTAATTTTCTTTGCAGCTTCCTACGACCCTCTTACAGCACGAACAATGGGGTTAGCTTGGGAGTACTGGGGACAAACCAGCAAGGCCTGCCAGGCAGACAGATAAGTAGGTTGGAGTTCTAACCAGGTATTGTACAATGGTGTACACGGACCATGGGGTATTAGGGAACATACAAGGGATATTTGCATATCTAAATATAAGATGTAGAAGTCAGGAACTCTCTACTCTACTGCTACTCCCCTTTTAAACATTTGTCTTTTGAGTAAAGAGAGACCTCAACGGGCACGTCCCTTACCCCAAATAAAAGCCCTGAGATGGGTCTCAGGCTTCTTAAATAAGTCTTTTGGGGTTGTTGAGGGGGCATGCCAGAGCCCATACATTATTTTAGGATATATAAACATTTTGATGAGTTGGATACAACCTGAGTGTCCTATTGGGAAGTTACTCCAATCAGCGAAGTCTGAGCTAGTCCACTTAAGCAGGGGGGGCTACTAAATCATAGTAGGTGGTAATAGGTAGAAAGACTTCTACTCCTAGGTAAGTAAAGTGGGTGGAGATGGGCAATGAACAAGGGAAAGTTGTGCTCACCACTAATTTTTTAAAAACATTAGGTGGGGGTGCAATGAGGCTGTGGCCACAAAATACATATAGACAAATACAAGAGGTCCTCTGCACTCAACCCATTATCAATATATTTAAGACAGAGACATTTTGTGCATACTGCTACTGAAAAATGCCTTACCCTTTAAACAAAACAGGGATCTGGTAACTGCTTGACCAGCTCCTTGTTGTAGCTCCCACCCTTCCCAACTATAGTCAGGTGATCGCACTGGTGTCTAATAAAAGGGCAGCCAAGTTTGGGAGTTATACTTTGAAAGCAGCTAGTAAGTTGCAGGTAAAACGTAGTCCCTTTGTAAAACGTATAATTAAGAAATTGAGTTCTTAATGAATCAGATGAAAATTGAGCTTAGGACTGGCCAGATATGGGATGACTTTGACGTAGTTGGCCAGCTTGCAATATATGGACAAATAATCCCTGTTTTGTTTAAAGGGTAAGGCATTTTTCAGTAGCAGTATGCACAAAATGTCTCTGTCTTAAATATATTGATAATGGGTTGAGTGCAGAGGACCGTCTGGAGATGTGCAATGCACAGGCTGGGAGATCTTCTCCTATCAAGGGGGGTCAACTAGAAACTGTAGGGATTTGGCTTTACTAACCATCAGCCCAGAGACCTTACCAACACTTTCTATAAGGGATATGAGTTCTTAGAGGTATTTTTCCCTTGTCTCCCAGATATTTTTGCACTATGCTTTATAATGCTCAGAAGAACCTATCTATGAGTACTTAGAGGTGTCAATTACAATCAATGTTAATTGATGTTACTTGTATTTCAGATCTCGGTAAACTTGTGTATTATAAGAAATAATGTACTCCCCACAAGGATAATAGAAATCACCTGCATAGTTCTATGAAGTGTGGCCTTGTACACAATCGCAGAACTTCTTTGCATTCTACTATACATATAATAATAGGTGGTACAATATTACATATATATATCTGTACTTCATAACTGCAAATGATGAAAAGGTTTGCACTGTTTCTTTAAAATGTGTGACTGACATATTCTTTCTAATAAGGCATTTTTATCGCAATAAACTTAAAAAAAATTATTTTAAACTGCTCTTTTCCAGCTGACCACCAAATTGAATTCTTTCCCGACCTTGATTTCTATGAGGCTGGAGTTCCTGAGGATCCTTTGTAGCCATGAACATTATCTAAATCTAAACCTCTTCTTTGTAACATCCTCTACGCCTGCTTCTCCATGCCCTTCTATCTCTTCAGAGGTATGTGGCTTTTGATTTCCTTTTTCTCTGTAATAATAAAACAGTATATTGTAATTAATCCCAACTAAGATATAATTAATCCTTACTGAAAGCAAAACCAGCATATTAATGTTTGCATTATTTCCTAAAGACAACGTATAAAGATCCAAATTACGGAAAGATCCGTTATCTGAAAACCCCCAGATCCCAAGCATTCTGGATTACAGGTCCCATACCTGTATAATTAGACCCATACCTGCTAGGAAAGCTTTAAGCATAACAGCTTTTAAAAGGCCCACATTATCAATGACCCTGATTGTCTCTGTGTTTTTTGAGCATTTCCTGTATCAGTGTCAACCTCATATGCTGTTGTATCAGATTTATCAATAAAGATGGGCATTTTTAAAACTGGGATATTGAATGGAGATATCTTTGAGATTTCCACATTTGACTGCTTCATTGAGTGGTGACAGGAGCATTTTATCTCCTGGTGACCGCTGGTAGACAAAACTTCCTTAGTGGAAATGGCCTAATGCTGCAAGTACAAGTGTTTCTTAAAATACTTTAATGTGCATTTTCAGCTTCAGAACTGCCTGTACTTGCTGTGGGTGGTTTCAGGTGTTTCTCTGCTATCTAAAATACACAGGAAAAAAAATGCTCAATATGCCATTAGCTTCATACTTTTTTCAGCTTGTACAGTAATGGCCATATGGTGAGAGAGCACTACCCTATGGCAGCCGATCTAATTTTTGCTTTCATTGTTCAACCTGCAGCTGGCTGAAAAGAGCCAATCGCTCATTGGTTTTTATTTGCGTTTATAAATGAACCCCTCTTAAGTGTTCTGAAACCCCAAATATATTAAATACAGTAATGGTGATGGTTATAGACACCCCTCACCCCTCCTTAAATACATAAAAAAAAAGCAGGTTAGCTCAGCATTGCTGTACATACATCATTGCATCACCTGGTGGCAGATGTCAGAAGAGCACCCAGCAGGAGAATAGGATGAAAAGCTATTATTGACTATTGGGAGATAAGAATTGAATAACTGAGGCAGTAGCTGTCTGAAAGCACTTGTATGACTTGCAGATATCGAGATGTTTGCCATCACACCATTGTTATAACATGAACAAAAAAACTATTTTACATGGTAAAATGAATAATAGTGTAACATATAATTAAAACTTACAGGATCAAAATGCATTAAGTATCTCTTTAAGGGTAAGGCCACACTGGGCATTTTGGGGAGATTTGGTCACCTGGCGACTAATCGCCTCGTCTTTGCGGCGACCAATCTCCCCAAACGCCTTCTCTCAGTGCCGGCTTAAAATGAAGAATCGCCGGCACTAATCAAATGCGGCGATTCCTTTTCCGAAGTTGCCTGAAGTTTCCTCATGAGGATTAGTCGCCAAGCGACCAAATCTCCCCAAAACGCCCAGTGTGGCCTTACCCTGAGGGATATACTGTAGATTGATAGATTAGTATCTTTAAAAATCAGCATGTATCTTTATGTGGTTAGTTTAAAATTTGGTAAGCCTTCCTTATTGTAGTTTGGTTTATATGTAAAGCATTTAGTTCTATGTCATTACTTTTTTTTAAATGGTTTGTACACCTTACCTTTGTTTTTTTTTTATAACCTGCATCTCTTACAGAACTCCAGCTCCTGCTCCAGTTTCCAAGATCAGAAAGTTGCAAGCATGTTTGACCTCTCACCAGATTACCGGCAAAAGCATTTTCTAACTGGGCTTCTATTTACAGAGTTGGATGCTGCCCTAGACTCTGAGATGGAGGGGTAAGTAAACTATCTATATATGAGTAGGTACATGAACCAGCTAATTTCACCACCACACAGGGCTTTGTTTTCCAATGGATAACAGTGGTGGACAATATGCCCTTCCAAACTTATCACAGCTCCAAATGTTATATAATGACATTTCTTCATTCTTGACAGATTGCTTTTTATCTGTAAAAATTAGACACTACTTTATACTACATTAGAACTGATTTAGCATTTGTGTTGATGGCAAAATGATCATACTGGGGGCAAAAAAAAACATGAGCCAATCCCTGGCATTAGCAATAATGTGCATCTCTTTTCAGAATCTGCAAGGTTCAGAGGAAAGCTATAGGTGCAATTTACAACCTGCTGAGTTCACATGATCTGGACCTGCGCTGTCAAAGAAAAGAAACAAAACAAAAAATTGCAGATCTTTACCTGCCTTTGGTCAGTACTATTTTGGATGCACTTCCTCAACTATACGATTTTTCAGGTAAATAAAATGTCCCTTTTGCATTATGGTCACCAGTCTGATGTTTTAATTTGTACATTATAAAGCTTTAATGGTTTTAAAAATAAATGTAAAAAATGATGGGTGAATTAGCCTATTGTAAATGATACCTGGGACTTTCACACTCATGGAAAGAACTAGGGGCATATTACTGTATATGTAATTGTGTTATGGACCTTAGATTGTAAGCTTCACTGGGATAGGGACTGATTTGAACGATCTGTTTATAAATGTGTTTGCACTGTATAAATATAGGAAAACAGCAATAATAATAATGTTTTGTTTTAAGGATTCCTACCATCCAATTCCTGATAACAGCATTGATTAGTATCAATAAAAATGTAGATAGTGACCTAAACAGGCAATGGTGGCCATACACGCACATATATTATGTACGATATTCGGTGTGGACTAGGCAATCAATATCAGCAAAAGCCTTGGATATCAGTCATCTCATTGATTGACCATTCAAAGATTCAGTGTTTAATTTACAGTAAGGGTTATTTATCAAGACCCTGTAAAGAAGTGCAAGAGTGTGCCCCATGGTGGTCATGCAGAGAACATATCTGCCCAGTGTCTTGCTACTACAAGAGGTGCAGAGCACAGTGTCAGTGGGTGCAGGGCAGCGTAGCAGTGAATACAGGCCCTGTTGTGGCCTGCATCCTCTTCTGATCCCTTGCTTGTGAAGTGCAGTATTAATGGTGGTACCTGCAGAGACATTTAGCAATTCATGGAGGATGGAAGTTCACTAGTGACCCCTAGTGAGTTTCCTTTGCAAGTAGGTTCCATATGTAAAAGCTCCCTTCTGCCCTTTATTAAGATGTGTATGAAAGTTACATTAGAGTGTATGCAAGATTTTACATCACTGTAAATGTAGCAGCTATGCAAGTTACTTATATCAATTTACCAATTATGCCTAAGCATATTTTTCCATTTACACAGCTTTACTATGCCAGTATTTACTTATGCTTTCTCCATGCAGCAAACAGAGGTGTATAAAAAGATGATTTTTTTCACTGTTTTATAAATCTGCTCCTCCTTCTCATGTTCAATTACAATTAAAAAGTGCACAGTAGATTGGATAACATCAAGATGGAAAGGTAGAATTTTAAATAGAGCATCCACTTAATATCTAAATTAATGTAAAAAAACTGGGGGTTATAAATAGGAGAATTTTGTGAATGAATTATGTTTCCTTTAACTTTCATATTGGTGTTTCAGCTGTAGACACACGAAGTGGAAAAGCACGAACTTCAGAAGAAGATTCAGAAACTCCAAGCACAATTAACCCAAGTGTTGCAATGGCTGTAGCTGGAAATCAATTCAACATAAAAACATCTACCATTTCTTCTGTGGTAAGAGTAACCAGTGTACATTGACATTTGCCATTTATCAATAGGTTTTGTGGGTTATAAAGAAACCCAGACTAGAAACAACCCAATAACTGTAAAAATGATGAGAACACAAAGTTTTAACTAGCAGATGGAGCGCTACACATGATCTACATGTAACATTTTTGCTAGTTTTTTTTTGCAGTCTGCTCCAAGTCAGATAGGCAATTTGTCTACAAATAGCTTGTGTATTTAAAAATTAAATAAACTATATTGTTATGTTTTTGTGTAGAAGAATCTGAAGAAGAATAAAAACAAGTAATAATATATTATGTTTTGGATTTATCTTCAGCCAGTTAAAGTATACTCTACCCTAAGCCCTGAATCCAGCAGAATCTTGCTAACATGCTTCCTCTGGATCATGAAGAATGCTGAACAGAATGTGATTCAGAAGTGGATTGCCTATATGCCTACTCTGCAGCTAAATAGAATTCTGGATCTGCTCTATATATGCGTCTCTTGCTTTGAATACAAAGTAAGTTATTCCATCTAACCAAAACACAGAGACTCAGACATTCCCAAGTGAATCTTCTCAAAATACAAAACTATATTATCCAAAAACTTAATATGAGATCCAAGGTTTGTAGGAGGCCAGCAGTATCACTGCAGAGCCATCTTCCCCCTAGAAATATCTCAATCATTTTTCTTTTTTGTGAACCTGATTCTAGCATGTCATTGCAGTGGTCAGTATGAACACAACAAATCTTACACCTGTAGATCGAGGCTTCCCATAATGCCTCCTACATCACCAGCATATCCTTGTTGCATCCTCTATGTCAGCTGCATATTTAGGACTACAATACAGAGAACCTCCATTTTATGTTTCTAGGGAATCAGATAAACTGGTGCAAAATCTGGGAAAAAGAAAAATTAAGAAAATTCATTAAGCATTAAAAAACTGTGGGACCACGAAAAATTGCAGTGCAGTGTTAAATGCAGGAAAATCAGGGATGTAAAATTGAGGTTTCACTGTGTGAAAAAGGAACCTCTGAATAAATATGTCTATGGGCTTTTTTTTAAAAAATTGCTCCCTGCCAGGACTAAGACACTCACACCGGGAGGGAGCTCCTGGTGCAAGTCGCCATATTGTGCAGAGCCCATGCTCATAATGAGCTTCTGATGTCACGCGCATGAGGCATTCACTCATTATGTGCATGCGTGTGCCCCAACATGGCCTCTCGAACTGGGAGCTCCCTCCTGGAGTCGGCGTCCTTGCTCTGGCAGGGGCTCTATTGGCCTGCACCTTGGTTGGGGAAAATATTTTTACCCAACAGGTGCCCTGTGCCCAGTGTCTGAGAGGGGCGAGGAGGGGCCATATCGCTAGGGAAGAGAGCACAACAGTGTTTTCTGAACTAGAAAAGCTGAAATTCTGATTTAAATATCGGATTTCAGTTCTTAAAGTTACCAGTAGTGACTTTATGTTGCCCCTGGTAACCCACTGCCACCTGAATCTCAACTTGCCTCATGGCAGCAACACCCCTGGACTGTGAAAAACAACAGTTTACAGGAATAGCTAAGATAGAACACTGGCTAGAGTAAAGTATGTAAAGAGAAGGGTAATCTATTTGTTGTACCCATAGCTACAAATTATGTTTTTTTTATTAATGTAAAATGCTGTGTTTGAACGTCACTGTTAGCACAATAAGTATAGCTTTGATGCATAGCATCTTTCTGTCTGGGCATTCCTGTGCTATAATATGGTCTGTTGTTTGTCTAGGGAACGCAGTCGTCAGACAAAGTGAGCACCTTGGTGCTTCAGAAATCAAGAGATGTAAAGGCACGCCTGGAAGAAGCATTGCTTAGGGGTGAAGGTGCCAGGGGTGAAATGATGAGACGCTGGAAGACAGGTATTGTATATTCCTTTATTGATAAAAACACAGTTCTCTGTGAATATCATTTCAAAATCAGTATTCTGTATTGTAAGAGATTTGATCTTTGCCTTTTGTAGGGAATGAAAGATTTGCTGGACTTAATGAGAATCTACGTTGGAGAAAAGAACAGACACAGTGGCGTCAAGCGAGTGAGAGGTTAAATATGTGAGTGCAATGTGCCAAAATGTGTGCTAAGTGTCTTGTTCATTCTGTGAAATGTGGACAAGTTATGGAGAACATGTATACCGTTGGCATGACATCACATCAAGAGCAGCCATGTGTGCACAGTATTAGCATGCTCTCACAGGAACACTGGAGTTACCTTCACATTCAGCTTGGCTGTAATTCCAGGATTCCATTGCATTCCAAATGCTCTTACAATTTATCAGAGTAGGCTGGGTGCATGCATTGCTGCTTTTGCGAGTACATTGAAATGCAAGGAGCCCTAGTATGTTTGACTCTAATTTATGTTTATTTCCAATCTTCTCAACTTAATGCACAATAAGATAAGTATCAATAAAGTGTACTATTTCCTTATTCAGTCATTATTCAAATGTAGATGCTGTAGAAAAGAAAAAGATGTAAAATAGTGTCATAAAGATGTCTTTCTTATTTTAATACAGGACAAAAGCCGAGATTGAACAAGAAGCCATAATGTGTAGAAACCTGGCAACAGAAGCTAATTTGACTATTTTGGACATAGTGGAAACTATCATACAGGTACAGTACTTAAAACATCACTCTGTAGCCAACAGGGTATTTTATTATAATGAACCCCATCCACCCCATGTATTATTTTTCCCCACACACAATCATGCCATGTGCAGGTCCTTGCAAGGCCCCATTTACCCTGTAAACAACGCTAGCTCAAAAGTTACATGCCAAGGTGTCTTAGCATTCCAGTTGAGCTGATAAGTGTTTTTTTTTGCTTTGAGAATAAATAGAGTTATAAAATTGGATAATTACAAAAAAATGTTAATATGCATGTTATGAGGTTTAAGGTCACTTATCTACTGGTTTCTCTGACATTCATGGTGTTGCAGGTTTGTATATACAGCTGCCCCACCGTAAACATCATAAATGGTTTGTTTCACACTACAACACAGTTTAGTTGAATTTCAGCTCCAGCACAATAGCTGGACCTGCAGCTGCAATTTAGTCAAAGTTCATTCCGATCAGTAAAATAGACCCTTCATTTATACCATATATATACATATGTTCTGTACCTTTTGAACAACAGCAAACCCCCTGCTTGATGATGAAGGCATTTAATGGTATCTACATTGTGCTCATAACAATAAACAGATTAGCACACACACACACAAAAATCATTGGAATTGTTAAAGGTTTCCTCCACCCAAAAAACTATATTTTGCACAATCAAAAAAAGGTTTGAAACAACTTAGCAATAGCATTGGAAAAAGCATTGGAAATTTTTAATGTATGTTAGAAAGTTGCTTAAAATTATATTTTCTTTCATTATGCAAAAAAATTCAGAGTAGAGGACCTCAATATCTTGATGGGATGGGAAAATTTTAATTTTTGAGATGCAAGTGCTCTGTAGAATTGTATTTTAATATTGTTGCATCCCCTCCCCAACACCTTCTTTCTCTTCTCGGGCCTTAGACCAGTTTGTCCATCGATTGCAAAGATAACCTTCTGGGAGGAGTCCTAAAAGTTCTTGTACATTCCTTGAGTACAAATCAGAGCAACACCTTCCTAGCTCACTGTTTTTCAACCATCCGTCTGCTCATTGTTAAGGTAACTACTATCGTCTTTGAAAACTGATAATATATTAACTGTATAGATTATCTAAAAAAAATCAACTCACATTACTATTTATTGGGACTTTATGATACATCTATATGATAAATAAACTCTATAGTGGACTGTAGCAGGGTATTAAAATTGCAATGTGTAATACATCCTGTATTCGTTCATGTTACAGTATATATTCATGCATGTTATGGCATTTAAATCAATGTTATATATTATTGATTCTAATGTTATCACTTTTACTTTTTTTTTGCGTCACTCCTCCAGTTTGCAGATTTTCTTTTTGAAGAGGAAGTGGAGCAATGCTCGGATCTTTGTCAAAAGGTCCTACACCACTGTTGCAGTTCCTTGGAAAGCACACGGAGCCAGGCCTGTGCCACACTGTACCTCATCATGAGATTCAGCTTTAACAATATCAGTGTAAGAGTCTGAGAATACAGTCATATTGTAAGATGCAATTGTGCTCTCCTCTCAGGCCATAGTCTGTACTGAAAGTATATTTAATTTGATTCACTGGGCACAAATGTGCTGTGTTTTTAATTGCAGCCTGCACAGGAATTACTGCCTACTTGAAAGTGGTGGTAACTCCAGGTTTCCCCTGCATTAATAAGCACAGGTATACATGAGGCAACAGGAGGCGGGAAGGGCACACTGGTTCCAGATTAAACTATAGAGAATGCCTCCATTTTTGAAGTTTATAAATGAGCTAATTGTATGTGTTATTTCTTGTTTCTGGACTGAAGCTCCTTTAAAATATGCAACAAGCTGAGTCCTCAGCTGTGATCGCAAATAAGCCCTAGTATCTTTACAGTTCTGTAGTTGCACACATTGCCCTTTGTGATACAATTCAGTTTTATGTTGAGCATTAGTTCATATGAACTAGCGTCTTATTCCAATGGGTCCGCATTCACCAGGCCATCATAGAAGTATCATATAAAACCTGCTTGATGCATTTCATGTCTGGCATCTTGTCATAAGCATAAAAGACACAAAACACGTCAAGCATGTTTATAATCAAGTCCCAATAAAATGAACGGTTTTATATGATACTTCTATGGCAGTCTGGTGAATACCCACCCATTTGAATAAGACACTGGAATTCTTCCCATGCTACTCCTGGTGAGTGTGTCAGAGATTTCAAACATATCTTTAAAATCTTAGTGTGCTGAGGAAGTGGCTGTGACTTAAAGTGACGGGCTCGGACATGAACACCCGAGCCATTTTTTGTTTTGCTGTATATTGTCTAACATAATACATGTCACCTGTGCCAGTGGTTGTGATTATAAGTGAATTAATTTTTAGCCAATATCTAATTTGCTTTTTTCTTCAGAACTTTGCCAGAGTGAAGATGCAGGTAACTATGTCACTGGCGTCTTTGGTTGGAAAATCACAAGACTTCAATGAAGAGTTCTTGCGCAAATCATTAAGGACTATTTTAGCCTATGCAGAAGAGGATGAGGAGATGCAGCCAACACTTTTTCCAGCTCAGGTAACATCCAAGAATATCCATAAAAAACATATTGTTATGCTTATTTAATGCATCTCCCCCAGCCAAATGTACCAAAGTATTGTGTCTGAATTACAGAGGAAATTGAGTAGCCATCCTGATTTTTGTCTATCCCCTTTTTGTATCTGTTACTGATTTTGGTTATTTTCACATCAGCTGTTTTTTATTTTAGGTGGATGACCTTTTGAATAATCTGAACAGCATTCTATCAGACACAGTTAAAATGAGGGCTTTCCAGGAGGACCCAGAAATGCTTATGGATTTGATGTATAGGTACTTTTTTCATGTCATTTCTTTTTTCCCTCAGATGTGCAGTGCTTTAGAGCTATTATATGTGATACACAGTGGAAATAGCTATGGTGTTGCTGTATAAAAGAATTACAGTGTAAACTAACTAGTAGTTGAAAAAAAGACATACATGTTTTAAACCTTTTTTTTTCTTCAAAAGAAACCTAACTGCTAGTTAGAGGGGCAACAGAGAGGGGCAAGTCTAAAGCAATTTGGCAAGGGAGTCCACCTTATGACAATGTACTAGTCTAGTACAGGTATGGGACCTGTTATCCAGAATGCACTGGACATGGGGTTGTCCGGATGAAGGATCTTTCAGTAATTTGGATCTTCATACCTTAAGTCTACTTGAAAATCATGTAAACATTAAGTGCACCCAATTGGCTGGTTTTGCTTTCAATAAGGATTAATTATATCTTAGTTTGGATCACGTACAAGGTACTGTTTATTATTACAGTTTTAAAAAATGTGGATTATTTGGATACAATTGAGTCTGTACGAGATGGCCTTTCCGTAATTCGGATATTTCTGTGTAACGGGTTTCCGGATAACAAATTCCATACCTGTAGAGACAAGTCTTTCTGAAAACAATGCAAAATCGAGATTTAAGTGGATATCAAGGTCAAGGGGAGAATATCATATGATTATTGGTGCATACTGTATATAGAACCAATGTAAGCATGTGTTTTATTCTATCACCTCAACATAGGTTGCCTAATCTAAGGGAGACACATTTTTGTGTGTGTCTTTCATATTAGAATCACAAATGGCACTTTCTTGATTTCTTCACACCTAAAGCTATCACTATATAGATAAAAAGGGCATCAACAACAGAACAATGAGTAGCTGTTGACAGATCTTTTAACATAAAGTAGGCAATTAGCGCTGTTAAAAAAAATGACAATAATATGTTTTTTTATGTTGTTTAACATTAGAATTGCCAAAGGCTATCAGACATCTCCAGATCTTAGGCTGACCTGGCTGCAGAATATGGCAGAGAAACATGTCAAGAGGAAATGCTATACTGAAGCAGCCATGTGTTTGGTTCATGCTGCTGCCCTTGTGGCAGAATATTTAGGCATGTTAGAGGACTGCAGCTATCTGCCTGTGGGCAGTGTCAGCTTTCAGGTAGGAACATTGTGTTTCAGTTGCAATTCAGTATTACCCCTACTCATTGGGGAACTCTATTTTTATAGCTGTAGAATGGACATAAGACAATTGACCCTACCATGATGGAGACTGGGTTGCAGAAGAGCTCAGTCTTGAATTATAATGCTCAAATTATCACGATACAAACAGCTTAAAATATATAACCAACTGTTTTTTTCTATGCTCATTTCTATAATCTACTGTTTTAAAATAAATATAACCACACAACGTTCTGTATTATATCAGAATATCTCCTCCAATGTAATTGAGGAATCTGCCGTTTCTGATGACATACTCACTCCGGATGATGATGGTGTGTGTTCTGGAATGTATTTTTCTGAAAATGGGTTGATTGGACTCTTGGAGCAGGCTGCTGAACTCTTTAATACAGTAAGTTTGAGGCATGATAGTGATTAAAGCAGAAACACTGCATGTAATACTTAAAGGAACAGTAACACCAAAAGAATTAAGTATATTAAAGGAATTACAATATCATTTACTGCTGCCCTCCACTAGTAAAACTGGTGCGTTTGCTATAGAAACACAACTACAGTTTATATTAAGCTGCTGTGTAGCCATGGCGGCAGCCACTCAAGCACAGGATATTCACAGATATGTTCTGAAGAATCATATTGCATACTACAGAGTTTATCTGCTGTGTGTCCTGTACCTTTTCTCCTTGTTCAACTTTGAATGGCTGCCCCCATGGCTACACAGCAGCTTGTTTTGTAAACTATAGTAAATTTTCTGAAGCAACCACACTAGTTGTACCAGTGCAGGACAACAGTACATTATATTTTCATTAATTTAAAACACTTAAAATTTTTGGTGTAACTGTTCCTTTAACTGAGTGTTTGAGCCCATACGAAATAAACTATTTCTTGGCAACAAATGTCCTAATTCATATGAGAAAGCTTTTCAATCTGTAGTCCTATCTATAGTCCAGGAGAGCCATGAATGGTATTTGGCCCATTTATCTTCCTGTGTATGAACTAAACTGATTCTTTTTGACACAGTTTATATGTTATCTGCTTTATAAACGTGAGCCCCCTGCCTTATTCACCTTGAATGGCTGCCCCATGGCTACACAATAGCTTATTTATATAAACTATAGTAGTATTTTTGAACAAAACACCTATTTTTTTACCAGGGCAGGCTAGCTTTATTTTTAAATGAATATTAAACACCTTCAGTTTTTACTGATTTCATTATTTGATAGATGCATCTAACCATCTAATTTTTTGTGATTTAAAGGCAAGATTCCATGAAACCGTAAATGAAGTTTACAAAATTGTCATCCCTGTTCTTGAGGCGCATCGAGATTTCCACAAACTCGCATCAACCCATAAAAAACTTCAGAATGCTTTTGACAATATTGCTGAAAAGGTATCACTGTAAGAGTATTGCTGATGAAATGATTGTTTTCTTACTTATATGATTGCTTACAAAATAGGTGTTTGTTTAGAATATAGGAGTAATGAAAGGGGAACTCCACAAAAACATAACTTAAGCTTTTTGAAAAGTAAACATAATTTCAAGCAACTTTGCAATATACATCAATTAAAATATATGCAGACGTTTTATGATTTTTAATGGTTTTTGACAGTTCCCTAAGCCTAGCCCCCTTCTTTCTGCTAATTTTTCTGACTACTTTGCTGAACTAGCTGACTACTGTTACTTTGTATCAACAGCCAGCTGTACGGAACACATTTTAGGACATCATCAGGAGAACACACGCTCCTGCATGCGCTTTCGTAAAGAAGAAGTATGCAGACTCGTCTCTTATTCTACTCACTTATCTGAAGAAACTGCAGTCACACCTCCGTGCTGCCCACATTTGCTTTTGCAATCTCCCCCCTTGTGGCTCATTCCTCAGGCCTCCCTCATTGGTCCTCAGCCCTCATTACAAAAGCCCTCTGTCAACAGCCCTCCCTCCTCAGCTATCAGCCCTCCCTCCTCAGCTATCAGCCTGGCTTACGCGCTGAGATCTGAGCACGGAGGGCTGAGGAGGGAGGGCTGAGAACAGAGGGCTTTTGTAATGAGGGCTGAGGTTCAAGGAGGGAGGAATGAGCTATGAGAGGGGAGATTGCAACAGCAAATGTGGGCAGCATGGAGGTGTGACTGCAGTTTCTTCAGATAAGTGAATAGAATAAGAGTTGAGTCTGCATACTTCTTTACGAAAGTGCATGCAGGAGCATGTGTTCTCCTGATGATGTCCTAAAATGCATTCCGTACAGATGTCCTTAGACTGCATCCTCCAAACCCTACAATTCCCTGCCCATGTGATTTCAATAAGGAACGGAACATCATAGTGCAGTGCATTATGTAAGTGCATTGTTACTTGTAGTTTCGTACACAAACATGCATTTTTGCATGTTTAAATACATTTGTATACCCTGCCATAAAATGAATGTAGCATTCTACACAGTTACAAGCCTTCTTAATGGCAAAGTATTCCCTCTTTATTGGTAAAGTTGTTGTATATTGTTTTGCATGTCAATGGGTAAATGAACACGTGTGAATTCAAAAAAAAAATTCTGAACATTTTTAGTATTGCCTCTGTAAATGTAGCTCTGTAACTATAGCTCAAAAAATAATTTTTGCAAGTTTATGTGATTAATGCCTTGATTGGACATTTCTTTTATCAAGGAATAATAAAACCTGCTTTGTAACAGGGTCTGAAGAGAATGTTTGGAACATACTTCCGTGTAGGATTCTATGGGTCTAAGTTTGGAGATTTAGAGGAGCAAGAATATATTTATAAGGAGCCTACAATTACGAAACTTCCTGAGATTGCTCATAGATTAGAGGTACATGTTTTAATTATTTACTTGATGCTCTTTTTCTAAGAACCATTTCTGTAATACATTTTCTTATAAGTTTATGCCAATAGTATCATGTTATGCTAATCATCTTATGATTTTAAAATGATAGTTTACCTTTAAATTAACTTTTACTATGATTTAGAGTGATATAATGACACAAATCTAAAACTGGTCTTCATTTTTATTTGTAGTGGTTTATGAATTATTTAGTTTTTTGTCAACAGCCCCCCAGTTTGAAATTTCAGCAACTATCTGGTTGCTATGGTCTGATTTACACTAGCAACCAAGCAGTTGTTAAAATTAGAGACTAGAATATTAACAGTAGAGATAAGTAATAAAAAGAAACAATAACAATAAAATTGTAGTCTCACAGAGCAGTAATGTTGTTGGCTGTTGGCATTAGTGACTCATATTTAAAAGAGGCAAAAGAGGAATTCAGAAACTATAACAAAAAATAAAGACCAATTTAAAAATTTCTAAGACTAGCAAAATCTATAGATGTTAAAAGTTATATGAGAAGGAAAAGGTTAATAACTGGGTGCTGTAATCTGTTAAGCACTCCCTAGTAAATTATAATCGCATGTGCCCGAGGCTGTGCACATGCATAGTACGGCAACATTTCACATCTACTCTACTGTGCATGTGCAGAGCCCAATAGAATAGTACCATGGACTGGGGATTCTATTAAAGGGTGCCCATCACCCAAAAAAATTATTCAGAATCCTATTTCATTACATTAGTCAAGCAAAATTAACTTTAATTACACAATATCAATTATTCAGTCTGGGAATTCATAATTATAGCAAGCAGGCAGGAGCCATTTTGTGGACACTGTTATTAAGGCAATCCTTGGATCATCTCAGAATCTTGTTTGTGCACCAGAATGGGGGACCCAATGTCCATCCCCATGCCCTGGCTACACAAATAAACGGTGAAGAGAACGGGGGAATGTTGGGAGAGCAGTGACATGTAGGAATTTTTGAATGGAAAGTGAAAGTAATTGTCTGGCCCACCTCTATGCCTAAGGCATAGAGGAGGGGCAGACAATATTTGATTGACAGCTGACATTTTTAAATTAGCTTACAACAGCTATGAATGCTTTAATAAAAAGTTGAAATTGGATTTCATGTTTAATTTGAAAAGGACTTTTATTATACAGATTTTTGTGTCTGGGTAACAGGTCCACTTTAGGATTGGCATAATTAAACCTTTCCTTCCTCTTTACCCATTCAAGGCTTTGATTGTACTAAATTGCCCCAGGTGTAGCCTTTGGTGACCATATGCTGTATTTATGCTAGCAGCCAAATGCTTTAATGCAAATATAGTTTTTAAACTGCTAATTTTGTTTTTGTGGTTAGCACCCCACAAACATATCATGGAATGTGTATTTCCACTCTAGAGTTTTTACGGTCAGTGTTTTGGAGAGGATGCTGTAGAAGTCATCAAAGACTCTATTCCTGTGGACAAGTCAAAACTGGACCCTAATAAGGTAATTATGAGATGCATTGATAAAACTATATATATATATATATATATATATATATATATATATATATATATATATATATATATATATATATATATATATATATATATACATATATGTGTGTTTTACACTTTTGTATGAGATGTATATTTGAATTACCTTACCAATATACAGTCATATGAAAAAGTTTGGGAACCCCTCTCAGCCTGCATAATAATTTACTCCACTTTCAACAAAAAAGATAACAGTGGTATGTCTTTCATTTCCCAGGAACACCTGAGTACTGGGGTGTTTTCCGAATAAAGATTTTTAGTGAAGCAGTATTCAGTTGCATGCAATTAAATCAAATGTGAAAAAGTGGCTGTGCAAAAATTTGGATACCCTTGTAATTTTGCTAATTTGAATGTATGTAACTGCTCAATACTGATTACTGGCAACACCAAATTGGTTGGATTAGCTTGTTAAGCCTTGAACTTCATAGGCAGGTGTGTCTAATCATGAGAAAAGGCATTTAAGGTGGCCAATTGCCAGTTGTGCTTCTGTTTGACTCTCCTCTGAAGAGTGACAGCATGGGATCCTCAAAGCAACTCTCAAAAGATCTGAAAACAAAGATTGTTCGGTATCATGGCTCAGGGGAAGACTACAAAAAGCCATCTCAGAGGTTTAAACTGTAAGTTTCATCTGTAAGGAATGTAATCAGGAAATGGAAGGCCACAGGCACAGTTGCTGTAAAACCCAGGTCTGACAGGCCAAGAAAAATAAAGGAGCGGCATATGCGGATGATTGTGGGAATAGTTACAGACAAGCCAAAGATCACCTCCAAAGACCTGCAAGAGCATCTTGCTGCAGATGGTGTATCTGTACATCGTTCTACAATTCAGCACAATTTGCACAAAGAACATCAGTATGGCAGGGTGATGAGAAAGAAGCCCTTTCTCCACTCTCACCACAAACAGAGTTGCTTCTATGCAAAAGCTTATTTAGACAAGCCACAGTCATTTTGGAGACAAACATTTAGTTATTTGGTATAACAAAAAGAGCTTTGCATGGCAGAAGAACACCGCATTCCATGAAAAACACTTGCAACCTGCTATCAAATTTGGTGGAGGTTCCATCATGTTGTGGGGCTGTGTGGCTAGTTCAGGGACTGTGGCCCTTGTTAAAGTTGAGGGTCGGATGAATTCAACCCAGTATCAACAAATTCTTCAGGATAATTTTCAAGCATCAGTCACAAAGTTGAAGTCACGCAGGGGTTGGAAATTCCAACAAAACAATGACCCTAAACACACTTCAAAATCTACAAAGTCATTTATGCATGATGGTATTTTTAGTAGTACCATTTTGACCTCGTGTAAGACAAAACTCAGTACAGGAAAACCTTTAGTAATAGTCAGGCAATTTATTCATACAGAATACAACATAACAGTTTTGTCTGGGTAAGCTGTTGGAGTAACACACAGAATGTCACCCAAGGACTCACCAAAGACACACCTCTTGGTCCAAGCGTTATATAGCTTTCAGAAGGCATTTACAGTAATTGTGACAAGGGGTACACGGAAATACCATACATGGTCTGGCGACGAAACTTACTGGCATATACATTTATACATTCCTGTAAGATGTGCAGTTTTGCAACATAAGAGTTTTCTAGTTCCAACTGTCCACAGCCTCGTAAACATCTGTTGGCTAAACATAGCCATTGTGGTTAAGCCAGCTATTGAGCAACACTTCTGCAAAAGGGCATAAGATACATGCTGACAAATAACAGAGTGGAGATCATTTATTTGTATGGCCTAGTATAAGTTATATGAGTGACCATTGTCCACACTTGACCATTAGCCCTTATAGTCCATCCTGCCTTGGGCCCTATAGCGTTATGGCGTCATAGAGGGCGGGGGTAATAGATATCGACCCTCTGACACTAGCCATTCGTCCGTCATAGGAAATAGACCATTCCAGATATAAAATATATAAACAAACAGAGGGAGAAGTACAATATTCTGGAATGGCCGCCACAGTCCCCTGACTTGAATATCATGAAAAATCGATGTGATGATTTGAAGCCTGCTGTCAAATTTAACGGAACTGGAGAGGTTTTGTATGGACGAATGGTCAAAAATACTGCCATCCTGAATCCAGACACTCATCAAAGGCTATAGGAGGTGTCTAGATGCTGTTACATTTGCAAAAGGAGGCTCAACTAAGTATTAGTATCATATTACCATATTAAATATGGACATAAGCAGGCAGTGAGTAGCTCAGAAGTACTTTGGGCCTACCAATTCTGCCCCCAGCCCTCCCCTCATCAATAAGGGGCTTACAAATTCAGGCAACACTGTATTTGTTGGGGAGGACCTAGGATGCAAAGTTCTGGGCAGTTTGCAAAAGTGCAAAAACATTGCGGTTTGCACCCTGTAAATTAGATCAGTTATCTAGTCTACATTTCTGTTTTAAGAAAAACAACCAGAGTGAATACATATTTGACACTTCTAGACTCTTGTGTACACCTTTATTTCATACAGACTTATGAAGTCTCATTAGTTGGAACTGGGTAAAGTTTTCTTTTTTGCGGAATGCACCACTGTATCTTCAGTTTATACAATATGCTGCTCAGTAATAATCTCCTTTAAATTGATTTATCTTCTAGATAAAATGGCTAATGGGAGTATGAGAGCAGTTGCTCTGGCCTTTGTTGAAATGACAGTACCGCATAATATAGAAACAGGAATCACTGGCAGTAAAAAGCAGGTGCAAGCAGGGACAAGCCCTCGCGTATTTATTTAGCAGAAAGTTCAACGTTTCAGGGTTAAACCTCTTTGTCAAGTACCACATAATGTATCATACCATATAATGTATGATAATGTACTTCTGTTTTTGCAAAGTAGGCTACCCATAAGCCTTCAGTCAGACAGACATAACCATATTCTAGTAAGGATTTACTGTGTGAAGAGATTAAAGAAAGATTATTAAAAAAAATTTGTGTGTTTAATATTTTAGACAAAAGTTTTTTACTGCAAAAGTATATGTGTGCTTCTCACAGGCTTATATTCAGATTACCTATGTGGAACCCTATTTTGAAGACTATGAAAAGAAGTACAGGGTCACCCACTTTGAGAAGAACTACAACCTTCGTCGCTTTATGTATACAACTCCCTTTACTCAAGATGGGCGTCCCAGAGGAGAATTAAGTGAACAGTACAAGAGAAAAACCATCTTAACTACAATACATGCATTTCCTTACATCAAAACACGCATCAATGTCATCCAAAAAGAAGAGGTATAGCACACTGTGTAGTATAGCATTTTTCATAAACTGCAGCTTTTAATCTAGCAAAATATTAAGGGGATTTATGCAGTGCAATTAATGTAAAGGCATAGCTACTTACTAGCAATCATCTGATTGACTAAAGATATGTGACTGCCATTGTACTGACTCCAGAACTACTTCACACACATACTCACACATAAAATCTTATGTACTTTGCATTGTATTTGAGAAATGTAATCAAAAGTGAAAAGGTTGATACTGTTCTAATCACCTACAGTACATGTTTTAAAGAAAACCACTCACTGGTTTTTATGACAAGTTTATGCATTTTATTACATGGGGCGGTATATATTTTCTGTATTGTTTTTTTCCAGAAATCATTTTTTCTTAAATGTTTTTTTTCCTCTTTAAGTTTATACTCACACCCATAGAAGTTGCCATAGAAGATATGCAGAAGAAAACACATGAATTGGCTGATGCAACCAACAAGGAGCCGCCTGATGCTAAAATGCTTCAAATGTTGCTTCAAGGCTCTGTAGGAGCCACTGTAAACCAGGTACATAGCCCAGGTTACTATTATCTTCTCACAGGTAAAAAATGCTAGTGGATGATACCTTACAGAGCATCCGAATAACTTAGCGCAAAGCTTAAAAGAAAAGCAAGTAAGCTAGGAAAGTCTTCATATTATTAAGTCACATTGAAATATTTTCAAAGGTCTTGAAATAACTATTCTAGTGCCTGCTGGTTTATATTTAATAGCTAGGGAGACTTGTAATTGACACCTTTCTTGAGGAGTTGTTACTTCCTTTTGTGTGTTGTACACTCAACTGACATACACACTAAACCTGTTTGCACCCAGAAGTGCACATATTAAATGACTCCCATTGTGTGTAGAATAAATACAAACATATAGTCATTATATCTTCCTTAACAGAGTGGCCTTTTTGCCCATTTTTCCATAATTACTTTCAGTTGTTTACATGGTAAATCTGGACCCATTGCACTCAAGGAGCATCTGTACAGTACTAAAAATGAGGAGGGCGGAGGGCTATATTTTGAAGCCCCTTCACTTAACTGATTTTTTGGTGAGGAATTTTGGTGCAGAATGTTAGATGAAAATGCATCTTAGTTTGCCCTTGTTAAAATGCCAAATACAAAGCAATCACACCTAAATTGTCTTGTTTCTAGCACTGGCAGTGATTTATGTGAATGAGATCCAAGGAGTGCCCAGTACCTGGTACACTGGTGAGGCATAACTAAAGCTGGCCATTCACAGAGAGATCCGCTTGTTTGGTGATGTTGCCAAACAAGCAGATCTCTCCCCGATATGCCCACCTTGAGGTGGGCGATATCGAGCAGATCCAATTGGGGGCCCTAGGGCGGTCTGACAGATGTGATCCGACTGGATTTGTAATCCTGCCCGACTTTCGGCCAGATATGGACTGGGGAAGCCCGTCGGAAGGCCACATACACGGGCCAATAAGCTGCTGACTCAGAATGTTGGCAGCTTTTATCGGCCCGTGTATGGCCACCTTTACAGGGGTCCTTTGTGCCTCATTTATGTTAGTAGATTCAACTGGTTTGTGCATGGCATTTTAAAACATACATACAAATTCACACATTTTTGTAAATAGTAAATAGGCCCCGTAGTGTAAATAAGCCCGGCAGTGTTTGTATAACCGGGTTAAGGGGAATGTAATAAATGTCATCCAAAAATAGAAAGACATTGTGAATACTGCAACTTTTACAGTGTTTTCTGAGCTAAATTAGTGAATTTTTTTACCTTATATGGTTAATAATTATTTGCAATAAATATTTACTACAAATTTTTGTCCTTCAATAGTTTAAATGAGCATTGTGTATCTGTGTTGTGTACAACAGGGACCACTAGAGGTTGCCCAAGTGTTCCTTGCTGAAATTCCAGCTGACCCTAAACTGTACCGACATCACAACAAGCTGAGATTGTGCTTTAAAGAATTTATAATGCGGTAAGTAAAAGGAAGATTTAAATGGGAGAATTGTTAGTTCTCTCTGCAATAATATAGCATTAAACATTCATTCACCTTTTGAAACGCTAAAACACATTGATGCAGTCAGTTTTCTTTTCTTTACCACACTATATGGGCACCAGTCTGAAGGATGCAGAGTGTTTTTTGGCAGAGTTGTGCTGCTCTATTTTTGCTTTATAGATAGGAGGCTTTTAGAGTTGGATTACTTAATAGTAATGGAACCATAGGATAAGATTGGAGATCGTCATCAGTGGTTCCTTTCCAACAGTCTCCTTATCTCTCAGGGGAAGATATAACTTAATTCAGTGTTGTTTCACATGCTTTCAGAACATCCTGAGCTTCCTCCATCAAAGAGCAAAAATATTATGAGACTTTTTTTCTGAGGCTATAATTAAATATAATTCCAGTTATAGTGTATATGTTCTGGCTGCTGAAAGCTCTTTACATTGTCAATAGATGCATAATGCAATTAGAAAGAGTTCCTGTGAAAGGTCTGCAAAGTTATGGCAAGTCACTCAAGGTGACTACAAGCCTGTTGTCCTTTCTATAGCTATGACTGCCAAAGATAATGGTTGATTTCATATAAGAATTGTAGACTGTAAGACTTGTTAATCAAGGGACCACATCTTGCACTCATGGTACCAAATTATGGGACTGTATTTTAGCATTTATTGATGGGCAGCTCTGAGTGAATTTTGTTATAATTTTGTTATATGCATAAACAGAGGGCTTGTGCTGTTCTTAAAGTGAGTGCAAACCTCAGAGCAACCATTACCAAGGGTTTCAGCTCCTTACACACTGGGAACAAAAGTTACTTTCATTGTACATAAGCACACTAGAGTGGCATGCTGGGAAAAACATATTGAATCAAGTGAAAGAAGGAGATAATTTGGGGATAGCAGGGGAAGGGAAACTCAAACTCAAAAAAGGGGAGAGTCAAGCCAGCCTCTACAGTCTCATGCCTTCACTTTACACATTCTTCCATAACACACATTTTATAATCTGTTAGCAACTCAACACTCTGGTCCATTCTTAAGGTTTTATTTAAGTCGGAGGCGCAGAATATAGTGAGAGTGATGGAAACATCACAGGTACAAACTACATGTATCTGACACAACAAGACTGTCGATTGTGAACACCGCACGCTGCATCTTTATCCGACAGTCGTGTTGTGTGTAGCTTGTACCTGGGATAATTTCTATCGCTCTCCTTATATTTGACGCCTCCTACTTCCGTTTCATTGCTCGCTGACGAATCACACCCGATCAGCCCTAAGAGAGACACAGAAAGAGGTCTGGGATCCTGACACAAAGGAACCTATGTGCCACAGTCACACATGTGGAGGTCTGTAATGATGCTGCCTTTTTGTCGTTGTTGAACTCATATTGCTGCTGAAATCCATTTTTGTTGTTTTTGAAAGAAAACTGCCTTTATTTTACCTGTTTGCTGTCCTGACATTTACTCTGTGGGAACCTGTCATACCCACCCAAAATAAGTGTCAGATTTGCTCATCTTTGTGTTTCTAAGCAAATGCCCACTTACCAGCACCAACATCTGCCTTAAGACAAAAGGGTATATTCACTTACCTAGCGCATTGTGCAGTTTTGAGCAAAATTACCTTGTATTTTCCCAAAAGTTTGTCTGGTGTCGCTCAATAGGTGCAATAGTGCCCGATGTAGAGCAGAAGTCAGGAGGGACTGAGCGTCATCAAGAGCAACTATACTGAAGTCCCTTTATGAAAGTGGTGTTCATCACAACTCACTGCGGGGAAAAGTGCTAGTTGCGCACAGCTCTTTCAGATGTAAATGAGAAATAGAGAGAGTCTTCGACCAGGCACGGGCTGTTATACTTCAGTGTTTATTCCTCAAAGGACAAAAAACATAAACAGCCCATATTTACTTATGCCAAATCAACATCCTTAGACAGGCCCGGATTTGTGGAGAGGCGGCATGCTGCCCAACAACACCCACATTGGTTCAGAAACACTGGGGATGCACAGGAAATACGATAGTTTTTTAAATTTCTTGTGTGCTCATCCATTGCTCCAGTCCCGATGATGAACATTTGACGAATAAAAGGGAGGGAACAGCAGTGGGCCTAGGGGTGCCCGCTATGTAAATCCGGCCCTGTCCTTAGAAAAGACTGATATAAAGCAAATTAAATATTACTTGAAAAGCCACACAGGTCACGCAGGACCTTTCTGTGAAACTCATGAATTTATTATCTATTCGGCGAGATAGTAATAACCAACTTTCTTTTGACAGGTGCGGTGAGGCAGTTGAAAAGAACAAAAGGCTCATCACTATTGAACAGAGAGAATATCAACAAGAACTCAAGAAGAACTATAACAAACTGAAAGAGAATCTGCGACCCATGATCGAGCGCAAAATCCCAGAGTTATATAAGAATGTGGTCAAGACACGTGGTGATGCCCGGTATGTATATGTTGAAAAGTGATGCTTTTTAAGACAAAAAAGACAAAGTAACCCTTCTTCCAGTTGTAATTTAATTGTCACCAGTGGAGGCCACTGCTCCTCTCAGAGCTGTCATTATGGACCATTATGGAATTATGGTCTCTGATGAAGTACATAGTTATGAAACGCGTCAGACCATGAGCTAGCATTTCTTTTTTTAAACTGATGTAAACCAATGAAGGATGATTTTTTAACTAATAATCTATCTGAGAGATCCTTTTGACTTTGGAGTGCGCTGCAACGACTTGGATGTGAACCATTATGGAACTACCTTTACAAGGTAGGAATGAGCGAATCCACTGTTTGGGATTCAAACTTATACCGAACCGAATCTGGACCCTAATTTGCATATGCAAATTAGGATAGGGAGAAGTGAAAAAACATTTTTTACTTTCTTGTTTTGTGACAAAAAGTTATCTGATTAACCTTCCTGCCCCTAATTTGGATATTCAAATTAGGGTTCGGATTTGGTTCAACCATGCTCCTGCTGAAAAGGCCAAATCCTGGCCAAATCCCAAACCAAATCCTGGATTCACTAGTACAAGATGTTTATAACCAGACTGCATCATTTTTGGGTCCTTAAATACAATAATTCATTTTGTTTGTGATTTACTTAGGCCCCAAATATAGAACTTTTTTCAGGCCACAGTGGTCATATGGATTTCTAATGATGTTTGTTGCTTTATGCAGTTAAAAAGAATTTACAGGTATGGGACTGGTTATCCAGAATGCTCGGGACCTGGCGGTAATAATTTGGATCTCTATACCTTAAGTCTACTAGAAAATCATGTAAACATTAAATAAACCCAATAGATTGGTTTTGCTTCCAATAAGGGTTAATTATATTTTAGTTTGGATCAAGTACAAGGTACTGTTTTATTATTACAGAGAGAAAAAGGAAATCATTTTTAAAAATTATTTGGATAAAATGGAGTCTATGGGAGAAGCCTTTCCATAATTCAGAACTTGCTGGATAATGGGATTCTGGATCTCATATCTGTACTGATAAATGGATGTATACCCTTTTGACTGGTATGGTCAACTTCAACCCATTCAAATTCCAACTTATTATTTATTTGGTGTAAATATTAAGCAATCATGGGCATAATTATTTTTTATCATGTATTATAAAGGACTGATATATAATGCATGGTAAATGGGTATATACATTGAACACAGATTTAAATACAAAACAGCCTATAACCCTAGCCCTGCCCAAAAGAACAATACATTTTCTAGAAGATTGAGACAAGGTAAATCCCACCTACTCTAGGACTCCCATTCATAGTGCATTAATCAACGTTTTCACTGACTGACTGACAGACATAGATGCCTTCCTTTCTGGATGAAATTTCTTTTACTTTGAGCAAGCAGTATGACAGTGTCTGCAGGGTTAAACTGGGCCAGAGGGGCACTCGAGAAAACGCAGTGGGCGGCCATTCTAGGTCCCCTTCCTGCCCGCGACTAGGGCATGGAGGCTGTTTGCTCGTTACCACCAAAAGGGATGGGGGGCTTCCACGGCTAGGATGGTGGGTCCCAGGCACTCATGTACATCTACAATCATAGTAGATAAAAAGATATACATACGAACATGGATGTATACCTATATTTACATTCACTGTACAAAACGGCTTAAGGGTAGTTTAAAGTTCACTCTTCATCTTATCCAGTTCCTGTGTTGTTGTACTGGGACTTGCACTCTGAGAGATAAAGCTGTAGGAAATAAAAAATGCAAGGCCACAGGTTATGTATTTTAAAGCACGTGGAAGTAGAGAAGAGCAAAAGAAAGCATTGCGTTCTGGGATTTTGAACTATTGCATTCCACCCAAGGCCATGCTATTTCGCAAAAATAAATTAGAGGGGTGGCATGCCGTCCTGTTTTCCAGGTTTTCAGGATAATGGATCTTTCCTTAATTTGGATCGACTAGAAAATGTAAACATTAAATGAACCCAATAGCCTGGTTTTGCTTCCAATCAGAATTAATTATTTCTTAGATGGGATCAGGTACAAGCTACTGTTTTATTATTACAGAGAAAAAGGAAATCATTTTTTAAAATTTGGATCATTTGTATAAAATGGAGTCTATGGGAGACAGCTTTTCCGTAATTTGGAATTTTCTGGATAACGGGTTTCTGAATAACGAATCCCATACCTGTACAATGAACTAATATTTTATTCACAGTGCAATTCATTTAGAAAAGTGCAAGGTATTAAAAAGGGGAATTAATAGAATAGAGCACTGTCCAAGGCTAGTCATTAACTTCTATTTTGTCTAATGAATATCCTAGGGGTAACCACCAAGGACAGAAGACAGACCTCCCAGGAACTGTGTTCACATGTATTACTTCCCGAAAGTGCTTAGGTACATGACGCCCATACTATCACTTGGTGCTTTGACACCATGTATTTAAGCTGCTTAAAATGTGGTAGAGTGTCTGAAAGGGCCCAGTGTAGCCTTAAGCTTAAAGGGAAAATTGTGCTAGAACAGGTAAACAAGAAGGCAAACTTGTCACACAGTCATAGGTTTTATGGTATGTCTCTGTTCTGTACAGGCTATCACAAACACAGGGTTTATCCTGTTCCTACTTAGTTAAATCTTGACCAGCTGCTGCTGCTCTCAACTGATCACACCCTAATGACACCAGACAATGCCCCCAGAACACAAATCACTGCTTTCTAATTGGTTTATTACACTAATGAGAAGTCTTTGAAAAATAGCATTTTACAATGAAAGCTAACTTCATTTATATAACTGCTTTCAACTGACCACACCTTAATAACATCAGTAATGCCCCCTGATCACAGCGTGATGCTTTCTTTGTTTTTTACACTAACTGGAAGTCTTTAAAAAATGTTATGTTTAGGTGAAAAGTAACTTCATGTAAAATTACACTTATTGGAAATATTAAATCACAATTTTAGAACTGAATAGTAACTATGTACTGGATGCTTCACAAGAAAAGGTAAGGTTCTGAAATCAGGCATGTAGTGAATGTTTTAACTACTCCTGAGGATTAAAAGGGCAATTTCAACTTTATACTTATAAATAAGTTTTAGGGGCAGGTTTATTAACGGTCAAATTGTAAATTAGAATTTTTGAATTTTGGAACTTGAATTAGACTATTCGGCACCTTAAACCTGCTAAGTTCATGTAGAAGTTAATGGCAGAAGTCCATTGACTCATTTGAAGATGTCAAGTTATTTTCGAAGAAAAAAAACAAAATCGAGTTTAGTCTAATTCGATTTGAATTCGATTTGAATTCGATTTGAGTTTTCTGGTCAGTAGTATTTGTTCAAGTTTTTAGACGTTTATGTTTTTTCTTAATAACCCCCCATTCTGGTTGTCAGTATATTCAAATTTATTAAAGTAAAAATATATACATGAACTCGAAATTCGACCTTTGATAAATCTGCCCCTTAGTATGATAAACATGGGACCTATTCTAAGCAACTATTCACTTGGTCCCCATTATGCATTTGTATGAATATTTAGAAGTCTTCCCAATCTGCTTACTTACATTCTGTCAAGGGTCAACCAAAAATTAAATTGACAAGTGAGCAGGGCCGGAGAGGGGGGGGGCGTCGGAGGGTGGGGTGAGTGACGGAGGGGAGGGGTGAGCGACGGAGGTGAGGGACAGAGGGGAGAGCAACGGAGGGTAGGTAGGGTCAGCGATGGAGGGGAGGGTGTCAGGAGGGAAGGAAGACTAAGAGGTGCGGACTAGGGGTAGGCAGAAGATAATTTTAGAGGTAGCTGCCCAGCGCCTCCCCCATTATTGCACCCTAGGCAGCTGTCTCTTTTGCTTACCCCTAGTTCTGGCCCTGACTGTGAGACTACAGTTGAATTATTTAGTTGCTTATCTTTGTTTTCATTACCTAATCTATTTATTTTTCATAGCGACTTCCAGATTACTGCCTATTTGCTAAGGAAATGAAGCCCTAGCAAGCTAATAACTGTTTAAAATACAATCCTGGGAGTTTAGGAACCAAACTGAAATGTAAAAATAATTAATTAATGTTATTAGCCTTGGCACATTTTTAGCATAAGATTCTATTGGGCTATGATGAGTACAGGTTTATTGTCCCATGTTTAGAGATACAAATCATGTAGTCTTTGTAACTCTACAAGTTTTCCACTAGCATTTTAAGAAGATGGTGAGGATTTTAGCAAGAACAAGTTCTGGCCTGCTTACTAGCAGGATAGCAGCTCTGTGACCAGAGTTACATCCCACAAGAACTGAATAGTCTCGTCTTTTAATGTGTCCAACTAACCCCATGTTTTGAGGGTGATAACGATCTATTGGTGCTTTTCCTTTTTTTTTTAATAAATCTTTATTTGTCATTTTAAGAAGCAATGGGGAGGGATACAGAAGAAAAAAGGGGTGGAATTAGGGCAGGGGTATAAACAAAGGGCAAATAAAATGGTAATGCCAGCATATTACAAAATACATTTGTATGATCAGTCATAAGTTATACAATCCGTATAAAAGTGTTCACATTCTTAATATCTTCTCAGTTTGTATTGAGCTGGTAAAAGAGATTAAAGAGAATACTACTGTCCCTACTTACTCTTCTTCAATTATACAATATTATTTCACTACCTTCAACTCGCTTGAAGAACATATCTTATTTACCTCTTATTTAACTTTTATTTCACTCATTTGAATGCATATATTTCAATCACGGGTGCCATATTTTCCAGAATTTAGCACTATTGTTATGGCTAATTGCTGTTATTTCCTAATTTTCCTCGTTTTATCCACAAGGTAACCCATTCCCGGAATGTCGGTGGATCAACTTTTTTCCGACTTTTAGGGATTAAGGCTTTCGCTGCTTGTATCATATGTAATAGCAACTTATTTTTTATCATCTTTTACTCTTTACATCATAATGCATAACAAGTTTGGGCAAAAAATTAGATGCTATGTTGTCCTGCAAAATATTTTCTATTGTACCTTGAGTTTCCTTCCAGTATTTTTCCAAAGATTTACATGTATACCAAATATGTGTATAATTACCTACATCAGTCTGACACCTCCAACACTGGATTTGGGTATATCTTATGTAGTCTCTCTGGTGTATAGTACCATCTAGATAGTAACTGGTAGTTAATTTCTTGTGTTTTAGATGCTACTGTTGACTTATGTATTGCAGTCCAGTTCTCGTCAGTGAGGGTTATCTGTTACTAGTGGTGCTTTTTCTTAACCTAATTCCTCTTCCACTGAATGGTAAGATGAAATAAGGTCTCAAAATGGCCGTAATAACATTGGGTTAGTTGGCATCGTTTCTCTAAAGTCAGAGTTTCTAAAATGAAGAGCAACAACGACACTGTGAAAAGGAACTTCCATGCTGTGTGATTTGATGCTAATCTATACAGCAGAACACTGCAAGCCAGCAAGTGATGGTGCAGGGACAGCTCTTGCTTTTGTTTAACCAGAAGGTGGAGGCTATTACTTAAGGAGAATATGATAAATTGTAAATGAAATATAAGGGATTTGTATTGATTTTTATTTTTTGTTGCTGCATAGTTACATAATCAACATGGATTGGATCAGACGTTACATCATTTTTACAAAGAGTCATAAGTGATAATCCTTTCAATTTAAAATCATTAAAATGTTAACATTTACATTTCTTACTGTGACTTTAGAGCTCATTTACTAAAAGGAGGCAGGGTGCAAAGTGCAAAAAAAGCAGACCAAATTTTACCTACTATCAATGCCTGTTGGCACAGGTCCATGTGCTCCAGAACGGAGCTTAAGCACCTGCGTTCTCCCCCTAAATACAGTACTCTCTGAATTTGGCAGCACTGTGTTCATGAGTGGTAAGGGGGGTTTCACATAGATATCCCCAATCCCACCCGTAACATTTAGGCAAGTTTGGTAGTGCCAACAGGCACAGGGTACGAAGAGACATTGTACTTACAGCCTGCCATGGGGCATTTGGCAAGCACAGGGCTACCTTGCACTCCCAACACTTGCCATTTTGGATAGTGGAAGTGCTTTAACTACTATTTATTCTTAACATTCTATGTATCTGCAGACTAGGAGACCCAACACAGCAGGATAGACTTTAATAGACATGGCACATAGCAAGTATCTAAGCAAGACTTTACAAGTTGAGACACTGCTACTACAAAGCTACAAATACATAACTTCTTTAACACACGTTCTATTTCCTGTGTGACTTGCAACATTTGTCTGCTACTTCCATTGCCAATGTCATTGCCAACATGCTAGTGCATATAGAAAAGGCCACTAGCTTGTTTTGGAAAGCTTGCTGATGTGTTAAAGTAGTAATTTTGTCACTAGCAACCACTAGAGAAGCTATTCTGCGGGTGTAAGTACAATGAGTGTCTGCAGAACATAGGCTCTGTGCCATTATCTAGTTCACAGATAGCTGCTGTGTGGGAAAGGCATGCCGAGCATGCAAAGAATGGTAAACAAGGTAGCTTTGCATCATGTTCCTATCATCTATATGATATCTAATTAATGGATAGGTCAGACCCTTTATGGCAAACAGCCCCAGCAGATTGAATTTGCAATTACACAACACAGATCCATGTCAATCAGGATCTGCAAGGCTCCAAACACATTGTTCTAATCTGACCAAAAATATTTGTATGACTACATGTTAAACAAACATGCAATTTGCTCCTAGTGTAACAATTATATTGTTTGACAAAGGAAGTATGGTTTAGATAAGGTATACTTCAAATAAATGTGTGTTTTTCCCCAATGGTGATTTAAATGGACATAATAATCATGTGATGTGCTGAAGGAGATGGGTTTACAGAGTTTGATTTAGGCACTGTGCACTGAGTTTGTATATGTCTGTGTGGGGTTATTCCAGGCTCATGCACATACAGTGACAAGATACTGATGAAACTGGGGCAGGCACAGATGTTAATAAAAACATTCTCTGTAAAGAGCGATGTAATAAACCATTGGATATTGATGGGTGTATGTTTTTGCAGACACAAACTTGGGTTGTCTCAAGATGGTGCATAAATCTGCATAAATGTTCATTTTGATAAGGGTTCAGGGTAGCTGCCCTCATCAGATCGAATGCATCATAATATGGGTTGCTGAAGCAGATTTTAAATTACAGAATTTGTCTCCTTCCTTGCTGCTCATACACTTATGCCTCCAACATGTTTTTTAATCCCACAACCTTCTGCCCAACAGATTGTGTATTGTCACTGAAGTAGTTTTATTCTCTAAACCTACAACCCCTTACATCAAGGGATCAGTGTCACAACTTCTCATGTAGCCTCTTGCTAAGCTGGTGTGGCAGGTCTCAGACTATGAGCTGTAGGAAGCAATATAGACTGCAACATAATGCTCTCAGTTGTCACTGATTGTGTCATGTTTCATATGATAACAGCAATGGGCTCTTCCATTCAGTTCCAACATGGGAAGTATAAGCTAGGCATTGTATATTCTCCTTGTTTCCTTTTGAATTTCTTCTTGCTACTTCAGTTTCCTCCAACACTCAAAACCATACAGGCAGCTGATTTGGATCCTGATCATATAGATTGTGTTTTGTAAATGTAATCGGGAATTTAGGTTTAGATTATTATATAAAAATAATTCATATCTCCATATGTATTCAGCACCTTGAGGTTTGCTTATAGTTTCGGAGTGGGACACCAGGGGCCCACGATAAAACCTTAGACCAGGGGCCCACGATAAAACCTTAGACCAGGGGCCCACTGTCAGTACTAATATTCTTTATCTCCTCAATCAACCTCTATTCTGCTAGTTTGTTTTCTTTACATACTATAAACTATTATTACATCTATTTAGTCTCTTTGTTCTCATAGAATAGGGAATGGTCATGAAACAAGCCAAAAGTTTAGCAGCAAGAGGGCCCACTGACACCTTGGCCCACCGGGAGTTTTCCTGGTATCCTGGTGGGCCAGTCCGACACTGTTTGCTTATTCAGCTCACATGTGAAATGACTAGAACTGGGCACCCCTATATTGTTCCACATTAAAGGACAAGGTAATCCTATTCTTTAGTGAGTCAATAAAGGCATATTTACATTGAATACAAAAAGGAGATCCCTTGTAAATAAATGGGGGGTTTAAATCTTTCTCCACTTGACTAGTATCAACATTTGGCACCTATTGTCCCTTCACAAAATGGTGGCAAGGGTCTGAAGAATATACAGGAAAAATGTTACTTTTGTGGAGTTATCCTTGTCCTTTAACACACCAGCTGGGATTCACTGACAAACCCTCCATTTCACCAAGTCCCATTGTTGCACAAGTACATTGTTGCACCATGAGGAGCTCTAATTTAAGTGATTGGCTGCAAGCAGTTACAAAAGTCACAAATGTTGCAATAATAAACAGACCCACAACTGTTAAGTTCACAACCTGGTGCTCCGTTCAGACATGGCACTACAACAGTAGCATTGTAGTAAAGAGGGAGACCAGGACAAAGAGGAAATTTTCTGCAAATGCAACTAATTTCACACTAAATGTTTTGTGCTTCACAGACTCTTTATCATATGTCACCCTTGATAAAGGGCCTGTGAAGCCCAAAGTGTGTAGCGTGAAATAAATTATAATTGCAGGAGATTTCCTCTTTGTCCTAGTCTCCGGCTTTTCTACAATTCCACAGTTAAAGCCACAAATAACTATAAAGTTGCTATGTTTATTGTTGCTTTATAGTTGCACACTCTAATTTGTTTCTTGGTTTCTGCTTTTCAGAGGGCTGTATCACAGAACAAGCTTCCGAAAATATGACTCCCAGCTCTCTTCCAGTGGATGATATCAAATTCCTGAAGCCCTTCAACCAGAATGACCAACAAAGAAATACAAACAGTCCACTCTTATCTCTGCTGTGACAGCAAAGAGCAAAGGAAAAACAAACCACTGCCTGGCATCACTCATAGGAACAGTTTTCTGTTACACATAGTTTTTGGTACTGAATACAAATTATTAACATGGGCATTTTCAAAGTGTAATGTACGTTTTACCAACAATGTTTTATATTTATATATGAAAATAAAGCTCCAGTCTTAGCTCTCTTCACAGCCAGCAGCCAGGAGGCAGTGCAATATCTGCCTTATTGTACATTGTGCCATATACCATATATAGAGCATGCTGACCAAACTTTTCTCATAGTGCTGGGTGGGCAGTGCTTATTATTGCAAACAGCAGCTACCTTATATTTCAGTTTTCCATTTTGGAACAATATTTGCAGTATTCACATAGTGTATTAAGAGTATAAAAACATGTGCGATCAATCCAGTCATGGTAACGAGTGGTTCATTTTATGTCTGCAGAGTAGACTGTAAAGATGTAAAAAATTAATGAAAATGAAAGCAATTTTTAATTTAATTTAAAAGTGCTGCTGAATATAAGAAGCTGTGCTGGGACAAGACTGTAATAGAACGACCTTATTTTATCTTCATTATCAGTGTTGTCAACTTACCCGGTACTGTATTGATAATGTTTTTTTTCTGAATGAATGCTTTGCCACAGTATTATTTCATCGTTTTGGGATAATTTTTATCCAAGATTCATTATATTTTTTATGAAATGTACTATTTTTTTGAGAATCAATGAAAGTATTTAGACACCCATTTTACTTTTTAGATACAAATAGCCTGAGCAATTTTATATATATTTGATATATTTTAGATAAAATAAATAACCTTGATGAGAGGGAAAATGTTAGATACTTGCTTTCTAAAAGTACAAAGTATACCCAAAAAGTGAGAATTTCTCCTGTTTAAATATTGATGATATTGATCGTTGGTACCTTCAACACATTCCTTTTTTAACAATTAATAGCCCAATATTAATGTTTTCCTTTCAGTGTCGGACTGGCCCACCGGGATACCAGGAAAACTCCCGGTGGACCAAAGTGTCAGTGGGCCCTTGTGCTGCTAGACATTTGGCCTATTTCATGGCCATTCCCTATTATATGAGAACAAAGAGGCTAAATAGATGGAATATTAGATTATAGTATGTAAAGAAAACAAACTAGGAGAATAGAGGTTGATTGAGGAGAGGAAGAATATTAGTACTGAGAGTGGGCCCCTGGTCTACGGTTTTATGGTGGGCCCCTGGTCTAAGGTTTTTGGGTGGGCCCCTGGTGTCCCAGTCCGACACTGTTTCCTTTATTTGCACTTACCCGGGGGAATTCATCTCACAGATTACAATATAGAGATAATATATTCACAGGTATTTCTACTGTATACACTGGATATTGGTTACATAAATCTGGAATCTTTTTTTTACATTTGCCCATATCTTGTAATATTATGAATATGCCAAATAAAACTTGATTTCATTTTGGACTTTTCTTTTCAGTGTATCGTGACAAGATAATGCTGTTTATTATGGTTTATACTGGCTGTATTCACAGTAATGGGGACCTTATTAGTACTGTAGATATTGGTTAAAAGGTCGCTATTGGAGTTTTGTTTATCATTGGCTGAGCTTTCAAAGTAGCAACTTCTTTTTACTATATGACATGCCTTATGGAATCAGTAGTATTTCAGTAGTGACATAAAGTCATAGAATTCTACCTGTATCTGACAATTTGGCACTAACAGTGGCCAATGTTTGGATGCCTTTAAAGGCGCCCGATCAAAATGTTTCGACGAGCTGACTAATATCCAAGTCTTCTGCTGATATCAGTCGGCTGGTCTCCTGCCATACATGCATCGAACATCATATGAAAATATGTTTGTGCAATACTATCTGTGTGTCTATGGCCACCTTTAGTAACCAACTTTTCATGTGTTGCAAACTTAAACCTACGTATGTTGGTGATACAGTACATATGCACACTTATATCCATACAGATTTATCTGGGTTGATTTTGCTATGCACATTTTCCTAGAGGTGACAAAAAGCATTATACATGTGGAATAGGAGAGGGCCTATAGAAAGATAAGTCATAAAAGTAATAAAATGTAACAATAATGATAAAATTGTCTCACACACCAATAGTTTCCTGGCTGCCAGTGTTAGGAACCCCATTTGAAGGCTGGAAAGAAGAAGGCAAATAATTCAAAAACTATAGAACGTGTTTTTTTTAAAAACAAACTGAAAAGTTGCTAAGAATAGGACACAGCATACTTAAAGGGGACTACCCATTAAAGTATTACTGCCTACAAAGCACATTTTAAACCTTTTAAGTATGAAGTTCAACCAAAAACATTTTTTGCATAATTAAAAAAATATATTATTCCAGTATACATTAATTACAGATTTATCAATGGTTTTTAAAGTTATTTGTAAATGTAATTGCAATTGAAAGTAACATTTGTTTCTCCATTTCTGTTTTCTGGGTTAATGAGCAGATGCCCAGGTCTTTTAATCAGTAGGCTTCTGCTGCATTGTTTCAAGAGTCAGAACCAGAAATGCAGAGAATACCTATAACTGCTTTCAATAGGAAATAACATTTACGAATTGTTTTAAAACCATTGCAGATTGTTTTAATAAATGTATACTGGAAAGTTGCTTAAAATGATACTTTATTTTATTATGATAAAAAGTGTGGAAAAGTGGAAAAATCCCCTTTAATAATGGAATTTAAAAAAACATTGTAATCAGATAAAAGCTATTCAACAATTTAAATCCTAAACTGCATTAGTACCAATTATACCTAAACTCAAATGGGTAGGGCTGAATATACAAAACATCTGTCAAAGCTTTGTGCTTTTAATCTGCTGATGTCTGTGGAGCTTTGTGAGAAAATATGGCAGTATGATAAATGTGCTCTAGGGAAATGTGTTGGGGCAAGGAGAGAAAGAAATGTCAGCATAAATGTCATTTGCATAGTAATACAATGCATGTTCATATAAAGAGCAGAACAGATGTCACTTTGTGTGTGTGTTAAAAATCTCCGCAACCTTCATGGTTGCAAAACTCTCCCAGCCAATAATGTAATATACTCCATGCATGAATCAGATTCAAGGGTCACGAATGGCAGATCCAATATTTACACTGGAATGGCTACATATAGATGCACAAAGACTTTATGTAAGCCAGGTGTCGTTGATCAACAACTCAAACAGATAATTGATGGCTGTCCATTGCTGCTTTAAATAATTATAACACTCATATTAATCATTACAGCCGTCAAGGGGTAAATTACCAATTACACCAAAGATACAAATTGCTTTAACATACTTGGGGCATTTCAGAAAACAAAGTGCAGTCAGCAATGATCCATCTTTCCATTCTGCACCTAATGTTGCCTCTAAACTATAAGCAATACATTTTGTGTGAACCCCAAAATGTAGTTATTCTGACCCTCTCTCCCAAAACCAAACTATTTAAGGGGATATAAACATTTCCTTAACCAGACAACTAGCTCTGTGTAATCTAAAAGACTGAGATACCTCTGCAATATTGACTACACTGTAATCAATTCTCAGGTTGGATAAAGTGCTGTTTAGGTGTTCACAGAGAGTCAAATGTAAATAGAGCAAAAAAGGTTTCTCACTGGAGTTGGGCCAATGACTATGGAGAACTCGAAAAAAGTATTTTTTTGCAGTGATTTAAGAAGCAGTATAACGCTCTTGCAAAAAGCACACAAAGAGATAAGGCTAGCTGCATTCCAAGCAAGATAAGAGGGCCTGGGCTTTCTGCAGTAGAGAAGGAGATCAAGCCAGGCTCTAAACACTTGATAGGAACAGCAAAGGATAAGGTTAAAAAATAGTAAAATCAATGTACTATGTGAGAACAGGTGGCAGGCATCAGATTCCAAAAATCAGGCCAAGGGTCAGGACAAGTAGCAATCAAAGAGGTCCAGGTTCTATGCCAATAGGTCAGTAACAGCTAATCAGCAAAAGAGTACAAAGCAAATATTCAGCAGGTTATGTAGCAACAGATTCCAGAAGAAGTGCATCCTTTAAAGGTACTCTGGCACTGAGTGCATTAGCACACACAGAATGTGATATGTGCCTTCATGCATGTGTCTAGAAGGCAGGACCAAAGGGAACAGAGTTGCACAGGAGTGGCACGTAAGCTGAACCTAGTGCATTACAGTACACCACCCAGGAGTATCTACCTTGTGGCTCCCATGAACATGAAAATGTTTAACCAGCCTAGCACTTTGGCTCTTAACCTTCAGGAATCTACACTTCTGCAAACTTAAAACTACTGTTTGCCATCACCCAAAACACAAACAGGAGTAGTAATGATATAGTACTGGAGAAGGCATCATATGTTTGAGCAACTAATGAGGAAACTTCAGACGACTTCAGAAATCTTACGCGATTCATTTGCCATCCCACCAGTGATTCTTATTCTTGCCGGAATTCTGGGAAGACTATTCGCCCGCAGTAGAGAAGATTTGTTGCTGGGTGACTAATCTCTCTGTCTGCCACCACCCTAAATTAAAAAGTATTTTACTTGTCTGAATTAGTCAAATAAGGCGGGAGAGTCAGTTAACCAAACATCCAGCCAGACCCTTCAATAAGATAGGAGGAGGAGCATAATGACGATGAATGATTTAGTTGACCACACCTTGCATAGTGCAGTATGAAGTTTCTTCAGAGTGCCATTTTGAGGAACCATCACTGGAATATACATCACATAACAAAATATAGGGAGATCAACAATGAAGTCCATGTAAATAATATCATAACATCATAAAACAGGGAAGGCAACCAAAAGTATCTAGACAACAGGTCAACGTTTTTATTTTATGATATTAAGGAAACCACCAGTCTTGGAAGCATGGGTCCATTTCATGGATTCATGTACAAAGATTTTTCCTGGAGGTTAGTCAGAAGAAGAATGGATGCTATATTTGAGTAACTCATGGAAAGTCAAATTTACTGGACTAATGTGAGAATAATGTGAATGGGAGAAAAAGCTCCTCAAAATCAAATAATCTGAATGAAGCATTGGCCCTTGTATTCTTAGAAGTTGAACAATAAGAGATGACTAATTAAATCTGGAGAAGAGATGGCCCTGGTAAGGGTTAAGTAAAAGAGATACAATCCAGATTCTAATATAATAATAATATTCATTTGATTGGAAGAACCTTCCTGAAGTTGCCATCATTATTTAAAGGCAACCTTGATAGCTAACACACCTTTATTATCCATAGCTCCTTTCAGCAGTGGAGAATGTCCTTGAAAAGAACAAAAATGATGAGCAGTGTAGCAAGAAGGCTTCTGCCTTCATATCTACAGAATCTACTTCCGCCATAAGGGGAAGAAAAGATTTTGGTTGGACCATGACTGGGACAAAAGTAAAAGGTTGCTTCAGTAAATGAAAGGTGGACTTGTGATTAAGGTACTGTTTTATTATTACAGAAAAAAAGAAAATGATCTGTAAAAATTTTAATTATTTGATTAAAATGGAGTGTATTGGAGATGGCCTCTCACATTTTGGAGCTTTCTAGATAGCAGGTTTCCCATTTCCAGCTCATAGAGACTGAGAAGTACTGCAAATCATCCTCTTTTCAATGTAGACAATAAAACACATAAAAACTGAATCATTTGGAAAAGAAACAAGGCAGACTTTGTATGTTACCAATTGCAATCTAAATATTGCCCATTTAAACCAGAGCTGGAACTAGGGGTCGGCAGAAGAGGCACAATGGTGGTGGGGGCACCAGGCAAGTATCTCCAATGTCTGCCTTCCCCTAGTTTCATCCCATCTTCATGTCCGGGGGATTTGTTGCATGAGCACAGCTGAGAAGACAAAAGGATGGGGTGAAGTTTGGGGCAGGGGCTTGTTTTTGGCACCTGCAAATTAGGCACTGAATTAAACTTTAAATAATAATTATTTCTGACTTGGCCGAATACCCCTCTACAAAGTGAAAACAAGTAAAAAAAATCTATTTTTTTAGAAATGCTTAGAAGGCTATTTCATTGTGGCCATTAATTGATCATTTTTGTTAAACACTATGGAAACGTTCATGATTCATATACCTTACCTTCTGAATGCTTTTTGTATCTATGCAAACTCCCCATCCCCCATTTCATTTTTAAGAAGAGTGCAGTGGTTATGACTTTAGTCACGTTAGACCATCCTCTAAAAAATAAAATCAATTTTACGGTATAATGTAAGGTAATTGCATTTTTGTTGGAGACAAATTGCACTTTTAGCTATTCCAGGGAAACAACTTGTAAATGTCCTGGTTAATATCCTGGTTAATTATTAATTGCTACTAAAAATACTAACTCTGCTCCTGCAAATAAATAGAATTGTGTTTAGTTCTCATGATATCCTATTCAGGTAACAACTGCTGATTTTATTTGGATTTAAGACTGCCATTCCTATAATTGTCTTCACAACCCACTGCTTGTATGTAGGATGATGTATATTTATCAATGCATAATTTCATATGAAAAAAAGAAACAATTTTATTAAAATTAAATGTATAAAATGTATAAAGAAAAGTTTGCCCTCTAACTCTCTGTCTGAGTTAATGGATTTCCCACAACCCTCTCTCCAAGTGGGCAATAAGAATTTGAGTGAAGCAGAGTAGGAATAAAGAGCTCAGTCCCAAAATGTAGAGCTACAGGTCCATAGTAGGTTCAAATATAAAGAACCAAAAAAAAACAACCAAAGTGTTTTTTTCATAATTGCCATAGGTGGGTACTCACAAACCCATGCAGGGTTTCAGCATGTAAAAATCCTCTCCCAAACTAGGTTTGTATATAAATGGTTAAGTCAGGTGCAGAGTTTCAAAACTGTTAAAATGATACAGATAAAATTGCATTGTCTCTGACATCAGTTTCATTTATTTTCCCTCAGGTCAGGATATAAATTCAACAGAGCTCAAGTTGCCCATTGCCTGTCACATTCATTTGTAGAGCATGAAACCAAGCTGTTGAAAACAGGGACTATGTATTGCTGTGGCTTCCATGATTCTCAGTCCCAGGCATTGCAAGCTTTTTTTCACCAGGTTTTCCACATTACTTGTGGCCCCCATACACGAGCAGATAGAAGCTGCTGACAGATTAAGTCAACAGCTTATTGGGCAGTGTATGGGGCCCTCTGATGGGCTTCCCCAATCGATATCCGGCCGAAAGCTGGCCAGATGTGATCAGGCAGGTTTGAAAATCCTGTTGGATTGAGGGCCGAATCGGTTCGTTGATCCCTGTATCTTTCTCGTTGTGATCTAATCGTTGGGCCCTAGGTAGGGTTGCCACCCGGCCGGTGTTTTACCAGCCTTACCTGCCAAGACCGGGGTCGGTATTACAAATTTACCGGCAATGTAGCTGCCGGTAAATTTGGAATACCCTTAAAAGCCCCTTGGCCTGCCCCCTGGAAACTTAACTTTTGTTCTCCTTCTTACGAACTCCGTGACATTGCCGTCCCCTTTTACATCATGGCACCTCCCCTTTTTACATCACGACCCGCCCCTTTTTGTTCCTCCCCCCCACCAGCCGGTAACATTTTTTGGAAAAGGTGGCAACCCTAGCCCTAGCGCCCACAAGGTGGGCATATCGGGGAGAGATTTACTCATTTGGCAAACAAGCAGATCTCCGTAGGTATGGCTAGCTCCTTTCCCTTCTACCAACTGTGTAACAGAAAGCTGGGGCCAGTTCTGAGACCTATTTGAATGAAGTGGCTTTTTTTTTTTTTTAGCAGGCTACCTTCCTATACACTTAGAAGAATAATGCCAGACAGGGGCTGAAATTGGCATGCTGAAATTACAGGCCAAAAACCAGCCCGTATGCAGCCATTAGCCTCCTCTTCTGCCTGCACTCAGAACCGATGTGTTGGATACTGCGCAGCACATTTTGTTAGTTGCTCTCTTGTCTCATGAACTTGAGAGTGGGATTGGAATCTACCCTTTATTGTGGCTGGATGGACTGCTTGATTTTTTTATATGCCCTCTGTATTGTATGCCTCTCCTGAAAATGGCCACCTGAGGAAGGCATCTACCTCAACTTAGAATATTAAAAATGATGCAGCTAACTTTGTGCTGATGGGGGTTTATTCTAATCTGATTGTCTTGGTCTTCCATGTGTTGTTTAACCACAACTCCCACTCAGTTGAAGGCTAAAGCGTGAAAGGGTCCTGATGGGTGCTGTTCCTGATGGGTGCTGTTTCTGATGGGTGCTGTTCCTGATACTGCCCACTACTCGTGTTGTTCTTACCAATGTAATATTTTGCAAATGACATGGTGCCTGAGGTGAGTTTATAAAGCAAAATGCAGGCTATAGGACACAGCTAAGTAAGCAGCACGGGCAAGGCTATGTCTCCAGGGAGTGAGAGAAGTTGAGCTAAACACCTAATACATTATTTAGCGTTTTAAAAAATGCATAGCCCTAGCGCGGTGTCATTAGCTGCAGGAATGTGTTGTCAGTGAAGCCTGACACGTTAGGGTCGCAGCAGCTTTCCTTTGTCAAGCCCTGTCTGTATCCCTGACTCCCACCCTGGGCGCAGAGCAGCCCCCCTTGGCCTTTCACTGTGTCAGTGCTGATCCTCCCATTAGCTCCCCCACAGCCTGGGAAAAGCCGGGCAAGAGGGCAGGCTCGTTGGCGCTGAACTGCGCATGCGCGCGCTTTATCTCGCTGACCGCTGGGGAGAGGTGCACATTGCATTGTGCGGAGGATGCTTGACTTTTGTCTCAAGTGAGGAGGAGAACTAGTTGTCTGTGCTATAACAGCCTGTATCCTGGAATGCTTTTCTGCCCTTTATAAGAACTCCATTGGGTGGCACATGAGAGCCCGAGTGTGTGTGTGTGTGTGTAACAAGCTGAGCCTGCCGAGAGGGATCACTGAGGTGAGTTAATTCCGTGCGCTTCTCTTTGTGCAGATAAGGCTGACTAAAAGTCTCTGTGTAGAACATCCAAGAGGGAGGGGGGGTGGATTGGTTGAGTGAAAGGTGGGTCCTGGTGTGAAGCAGAGCCGGCTGGTGCAGTTAACCGCGCGATCATTCAAGGGGGTGCGTGTTCGATTTAACAAGCTTGGTATATTGCCCTTAAAAGTTATTCCGGGCAGTAGTTAATGGAACCGTAAAATAACCCCCTCCCCTCCATGCTTTTCCCGTGAGCTGTCCCATTTTGTATGGAATCTGCACACACCTGCGCCAGAAAGCCCCAGGGTTCAACCATGGATCATGCAGCAGGTGACGCCGGATCTGACAAAGTCATGTTGGGGGGAGGGGTGATATGGAATAAAATAATTATGTTTCTGTTTGCTGCAAACACCGGCCTGTTTGAACAACTGGGGACAACTATTCAAGCGCTAATGTGAAGAGTTGCCCTTATTTGCTGAGGTGTATGAGAGAAGACCACACTGTGACATGCTTGCTCTAGTCTCAGCCTCAGCACAGTCTTGCTCGGTTTCCCAGGCAAATTAAAGTGAAACTCCACCCAAAAACAGGTACATTAGCATAACATGACAGTATTTGCCATTTTCAGCAACTTTCCAATATACAATCAAAAAATTCTAGTGGTTTTAAAGGTATTTTTCTATTGTGAATGCTTTTGAAAGATTGTTTCAAGACTGCTCTCTCACTCTTAGGCAGACCCGGACTGGCAATCTGTGGGTTCTGGCAAATGCCAAAGGGGCTGCTGTATGGTCCCATAGACAGTCACTATTTAGTGGGCTGGTGGAAGACTATTTGGGCCTCTGTGTACTTGGAATGCCAGGGCCTATTTTGACTCCCAGTCCAGACCTGCTCTTAGGGTAAGGGCACACACTAATATTCAGGGAGATTGTCGCCCGGCGACAAATAGCCTCTTCTTCAGGCGACTAATCTTCCCAAAAAGCCTTCCCATCGGCTAGAATCTAAATTGCCAGTGGGGTGGCACTCGGAACGCTTCGTTTTCCGAAGTTGCCTCACAAGGAAAGTTTGGGCGACTTCAGAAAGTGAAGCGATCCGAGTGCCATCCCATACCTCCCAACTGTCCCTTTTTCAGAGGGACAGTCCCTCTTTTGACAGCTCAACCCGCAGTCCCTCATTTGTACTGGAAAGTCCCTCTTTTCTCCAGCACTGAACAGCCAGAAAAAGAAACAAAGTTTTTCACTTAATTGGCTTTTAGCAGAGAGCCCAGAACAGCTAACAGGTGCAAATAAGGTACTTTGTAACAATTTTGAGACACAAAAACACAGTTTAGATAAGGAGAAATATTTTCAAACTTTCATAACCTGCCAAATTTTGTAAAACCAACATGGTAATTAGGGGGGGTGGTCAAAAAAATTGCTGGGCTATGTGCGGGAAAAAATTTTTTGCCCCTCTTTTCACTTCCAAAATGTTGGGAGGTATGCCATCCAGCCGCCAATTTAGATTCTAGCTGGAGGGAAGGCTTTTTAGGGAGATTAGTCACCTGAAGAAGAGGCGGTTGCCGGGCGACTAAATCTCCCCGAATCTTCCCGTTTGTCGCTGCCCTTAAGGTGGCCATAGATGCACAGATAATATCGTACGAAACAAATGGACAATATTTAGTGCGTGTATGGTGGGAAAAGAGCCGACCCACATCGGCAGAAGACCTGGCTATCGGTCGGCTCATCGATCGGGCTGGACGGAAAATTTTGATCGGATGCCTTTGAAGGCACCCAAACATCGGCTATTGTTAGTGCTGAATTGTCAGATACAGGTAGAATTCTATTGTTTCTACCTGTATATCTGACGATTCAGCTCTATATGTGTGTATTGAAACAAAGATAAGCGACCTGCTCTGCATGGTTGTAGGGAAACCTGAAGCCTAGGAGGTACCTGTACTCTTATGAAACAGAAAAAATACTTATAGGCTTTTATTGAATGTAAGAACAAAATGTATATGTATTTTAAAGGATATATATAAATATATATATATGCATATATATATATATATATGCATATATGCAGAATTCATAGGTCAGGGAATCATTAAATTAAATAGGTACCAAAACACATTCAGAACATTTTATCTTGAACTAAAGCTAGCCATAGATGGGCAGATATATTGTTATGTTCTACGCATGATTGTTCTTTGAAGTCTCCCCATTTACCACTAACCATTCAGATTATATACAATAGTACAAAGAACAAATTAGGCAATATTCTGGCCAAGACAGTACTATTACGAAAGTTATGTCCAAAAATAGTAGTTACAATCTCCCATTGATATAGTCAGAAAGGCAACATATGCAGAGATATTATCGTTAGCCGACATAAATCTTCTAACCTGTCCGATCGACTAAACGTCTGATCATCATGGCATGAAAAATGACGGGACAGTACACACACACACGGTCTGAAAATCTTACGAAACAAAGATTCATAGGACTTTAGCTTTGCGTCTATGGCCAGCTTAAGCAGAAATCAACGTTGAGTTCCCTATCAGAGAGGCTATTTTGTACTGCACATCTTTCAAGCATTGTAATCGGATGCGCCTAACATTGACTCAACTGCTCTCATGCCATTGACCATTGTGACCTCTGATCTGTAGGTATCTGCTTATTCTATCTTAACGTTTACTGACATACTTATTGTGGTTTCCAAAGGAACATTCCTGACTAAAGCAAACACAGAAATACAGTTATTCACTGCTAAATGCACTTGTAAAGTGGTTCACCTTACGGTTAAAGGAACAGTAACATCAAAAAATAAGTGTTTTAAATTAATAAAAATATATTGCAGTGTTGCCCTGCACTGGTAAAGCTGCTGTGTTTGCTTCAGAAACACTACTATAGTTCATATAAATAAGCTGCTGTGTAGCAAAGGGGGCAGCCATTGAAAGTAGAAAAGGCTCAGGTTACACTGCAGATAAAGCAACTTCGGAAATGTATGCCATACCACCGGCAATTTGTATTGGTGGTCATAGGTACAAAAGAAGGGCCACCGTGTTTGCCAAGATGTTGGGACTCGTCTTGAGGGGCTCAGACAACACTGACGTCGGCATATAGAAATAGCTCTGAGGCTTTCCTTTGCTGTAAATTCCAAATGCAAAAGATGTGGCACGTTTAAGTGTATACTGTTCTGTTTATAAAAAGTGCATACACAAGAGTTAAGCTTAAAACAAAATGTTGCAGAGGAATTTGTTCACTGGAATAAATGTGAAGTTGATATAGTAAAACTGCTTAGAATCCAGCATACTTCTGTAGAACTAGGCAATTGCCCCAGTATTTACACACTAGTTAAATAGCTGACTTTTTAAAATTAAAGTGGTAAATTGCAATTATGCATTCATTTTTAAATCATTATTACTCTCACTAGACATTTTACAACTGAGAGTCTAAGCTACTATTTACTTCATTTAGTAGCGGCCCATTTCCTATAGATTTATGTGATCCATGACAGAAGACGTTTAATGAGGCAAGAAAGCCACAAAGAGAAAGCTAAGGGAACACTTTCTAAATACAACAGCATGCATAACGATCTATAATGCCTTGCAAAATTATTCCGAAATTCATGTTATTCATGTTATTGCTAAACAAATCCTACAGCAGGGATCCCCAACTTTTTGAACCCATGAGAACATTCAGAAGTAAAAGGAGTTGGGAAGCAACACTAGCATGAAAAATGTTCTTGGGGTGCCAAATAAGTGCTGTGATTGGCCATGTGGTAGCCCCATGTGGATTGTCAACCTACATTGAGACTCTGTTTGGCAGTGCACCTGGTTTTTATGCAACCAGAACTTAAGCCTCCAAACCTGGAATTCAAAAATAAGCAACTGCTTTGAGACCACTGGGAGCAACATCCAAGGGGTTGGAGAGCAACATGTTGCTCACAAGCTACTGGTTGGGGATCATTGTCCTACAGTGACATTTTTTCCTGTGGTATTTTTATTTCATAGCACCAAAACTGATAATTTAATTTTTTAATTTAACTGCAAAAAAGAAAAATAAATGTAACATGCTATTTGGATTAGTGATGCATGGGTTGAAAATTATTCAACTTACCCTGACCCCAATATAGCCTGCCGTGTCACGATTTCTATGCCCATGCTCAACCCGCCCATATCTGATGTCACTGGGCTGAGTGGGTGTGAATATATAAATAAGAGGTGCTCCGTTTCCATGTCAGAAGTGGGGTTGTGACGGTTCAAGAAGGGGCTGGGCTGGTGGTGAGTATGTGCCGGGATCCGCTGCTTTTAGGCCAACCCATTCATCGCTATTTTGGATAAGTGCTGAATTTCTATACTTTTATATTTTGTAGAGCTGCTTTTTAAAGTGATGACTGCTTTTGTTGATAAGTATATATAGTTTTTATTAGCTGTTATATTGGTGTGTAGGCAGTCATTCCAGGTCATTGTGCCTGATCCTGTGCTTTCAGAATGAGTCAGCCCTTCACAATGGAACTGCTTTCCGATAAGCTATTGTTTCTCCTACTCAATGTAACTGGAAGTTGTAGTAGGACTTTATAAGGATTTTTATTGTTGAGTGCTGCACTCATACCTACTTCTAGAGGAGGGTCATGGGAGCATTCTGTTGGAACAATGGATGCATTTTGAAAAAAATATGTTTTCCAATGACATCTGTATGATGTGCCTGCAGACTCGCTGTCGCTACTGGGTCCAATTTAGTGGCGTGCCCGGTGCAGTCTTATCCCCTTCACCTCCAGTGATGGGAATTTGCATTAATGTGGTAATGATGTTGATACTTGGGGCACAGTGCACAAACAATAGATTCACTATCTGAGCTGTAACTGGATTGTCTGCTCTGTTCTGTACAAATGTTATTGCCAGTATAAATATGCCACTGTGCAGTTTAATGAATTCATGAGAAGTGAATGGTGTTGAGTCAGGGCCGGGCCAGCATGGGCAGGCGCCCCAGGCATCCCGACCTGCCGCGTCGCCCCCTACACTGAGCGCGTGCAGGCACACTGACAAAAGCATCTCAGCGCACGTCACCCTCAATCACTTAGGCGCACGCATGCACACATCACACGCCACGCTCCTGTCATATAGGAGCGTGCATGTGGGCACACAGAGCAGGAATGAAGACCGGACGGAGGTAGGCAGCAGTTAAAGGTACGTGCCGGGCGCCCCCTAAGCTTTGCGCCCTAGGCACGTGCCTACTCTGCCTACCTCTAGTTCCGGCCCTGGGTTGAGTGTCAAAACTTCTGCAAGCTAGATTTTATGAACTGCTATAGTTCTGCTAATGGTTAAGATGGCCATAGACGTGCAGCTATAGCCTTAATATCGGACGAAAGACCGTGCGGTGCTATCTCCCGACCTATCACTAACCATTCAGATTAAATAAAGTAGTAAAAGAACAAATCAGACGATGTTCTGTCACTGACTGAAATTTATGTCTGACAAATGGTATTGGCAGTAGCCCATTGTCAGGGCCCACAATCCTGGGCCTAAAAGGGGGGGCCCGTCTGTGCTGCACTTTTCGAAATAAACGGGCCCCCTTGACAGCGCCTAAGCAGCCGAAGAACCAAAGCCACGAAAGGAGCCGAAGTTGAATCCTAAAGCCGCGAAAAGAACCGAAGCAACAAAAAGGAGTTGAAGTCCTAAAGTCGCAAAAAGATGCGAAGTTTAAGTCAGTTCTACTGAACACCAATTTTTTAGCGCTGATGTCTGTGCAGTCTTTTAACTGTAGTGTGGACGGGGCCTAGGGAGCCCAGAAAATTTTGTTTGTACTGCGCTCCGTGATTTCTAATTGCGGCCCTGCCCATTGATATAGTCAGGTGGGCAATATATGCAGAAATATTATCGTTAGCCAACAAAAATTTCTAACCTGTCCGATTGACTAAACGGCCAATTGAACGACCGATCCAAAAATCATACAATTCAAAACGAAGCGCTTCGAGTGCCATCCCACCGGCAGTTTATATTCTAGCCGGCTGTAGGCAGTCCGGGGAGATTAGTCATTCCGAAGAAGAGGCGATTTATCGCCGGGATACTAAATCTCCCTAAATCTTCGTGTCTGCCCTTACCCTTAATGGGCAAGACATTATTCTGCTGAGAATTAGCTTTCTGCCAAGATTCTGCTGAGAATTAGCTTTCTGCCAAGATTCCAATTTTATCAGTTTAACAGTTTCATTTGCACCTTTCTGTTGTTCATATTTTAACAAGGTGCCGAGACTGCTGGAAAGTAACTCAATAGCATGATGCTACTGCCATCATGCTTCTCTGTAGGTGTAAGCAGTGGTAGATTGGCAGCACTTTGACCAAAAACACTTTTATTGCGAAATATGCAATTACTGATGTTACGTTAACATTGTGTACTACATTCCTATGTATGCTTTTCACGCTCTCTGCCAGTAAAGTGGACTGACGGCCAGTGTGTAGGATGAGTACTTCTGAACAATTCTTTCCACTTGTCAAAAATGTTTGTGGAACTATAGAGCTTAGTGTGATTTTGGCACTGAGGCATATTGAGATAAAGATAACACAAATATTTGGTAGTGGAATCATAAAGGACTTAGCTTCCACTGAAACATTTCTGCTGCTGTAACATGACTGCTAGGATTTTTATAGCAGTGACCATGTTTATATTTCTATGTGTTGAAATGTTTGTAAACATTTATTAAAGTGGTACGGTTGTTACTTAAAAGGGTTGGTTTACCTTTAAATTAACTTTTAGCTCTCCAGTTTGCAAGTTCAGCAGCCTCCCAACTATCCCGTTCTTCGCGGGACAGTTCAGATTTTGAGAACTCAGTCCACAGTCCAGGATTGTTACTGAAATGTCCCGACTTTCTCTTTTATCTCCTTTTCTGAACAGTCTGAAAAAGATACAATGTTTTTAAAACTTAATTGGCTTTGGCAAAGAGCCCAGAGTACATGGCAGGTGCACTAAGATAAATTTGTTATAATTTAAAATAAGCAAAGAAACAACTGTAACAATTTAAGATAAGCAGGTCTCTTGGAGAACTGTGACTTGCAGTTTAAAGGGCAATTCACCTTAATCAAAACTGCATTAACAAATAAAAAAACCACTGAAATGTTTTCAGACTTTCATAAAGTGCCAAATTTAGCAAAATGAACATGGTAATTACGGGGTGTGGCCCACAAGATAGGCATGGTTAAAAAATTTCGGAGCACTGCAAATCTTTGTGTCTCTTTTTATTTCCAAAATGTTGGGAGGTATGATGTGCTTTTATATGATCATGGCTGCATTCACTGTGCGCACAGAATGGCCGCATTCAGGCGTGATACACATTCACATGAAGGTGATACACATGCATTCAGTAGTTCCAAATGACATAGTGAGTAGAAACACCTGTCAAAGCCTGGGCTGCGTTAACTCAGGTGTTCCAGCTTTTGTATGGGCAAGGTAACGCACATTTGGCGATTTAATCTAAGCAAACCCTCTCCTCCAGTGAAGTTTTGATTCAGCTTGGGTGATTTAGGCAGGACAGTCTGCTTTTGGTGTCTCTGTCCTGCACTGCCTGAAGCTGGATGTTAATTTGTCCTTCTTTTGGGCCCTGTCTGTAATTAATGTCGTAAAATACATAAGAGATGACAAGTAAAGGGCAGAAATGAATAAAATAGACATCCATGGTAAATAAGCTACTTCCTTAGTTTGTGCAGTAAGTTAATTTGATTATCCTATGCTGTCCTAGCAAAACTTAATATGAATATTCATGTCTTTATTTTTACTGTATGCATGTATGTAGTATATAAACTGTATGTTTTCATTTCAATAAATTCTAGCCTATAAACATCTCATAAATTATTTTATAATACAAAAAAGCCATGAATATCCTGTAAATTATATCGGTGCTTAATGATGTCATCAGTTATAATCTGAGTTTAGTGATGTTATTTCTGTCACATGACTCACTGAAACTTGTGTATTATAATAAAGTACCCCCTGTTGCAAAATATGAGGATATTAGAAGTCACCTTGGAGTTCCATGACCTGTATAAAAACACCTCGACCTTTGGCCTTGTGCTTTTAAATGGTCATGGAACGCCTCTTTATATTTTACAAGATGGGGTAATTTTATTCACTATATAAACCCACTTGAAAATAGTGATGACCCTTTACTTCCTCCCAAGTAGGCCAGAAGTCTATTCTCCATTTTATTATCTATCCCAGCCTAACCACCTCAAAGGCCTCTAGGCCGCGTGGTCCTACCGCCAACCCACACTACCCCACCAGGCGCAAGCTCCAGAGCACTGAGCAGCTGCGCATCCCCAGTGCTTTCCATAGAGCGGCTGGGCGGCATGCCGCTCCTAATACCGTAATTTGACGCCCTAGGTCCAGACCTTTGTGGCATTGCCACAAATCTGGGCCTGGTGCCACAAAACATTACCACTTTATCCAGTGATGAGGCTGCTCATGTACCAGAAGCCAAAGAAGGCGGTTTGGTCTGATGTCTTGGGCAGCAATACACCAGACTGAAATATGGCCCTTGGGAGGTGAGATGCCATGTAAAGCCTGTAACCAGCTTGTTGGTCGTTAAGTTGCCAAAGAAGTGTATGGCTTCCTAAAATAGCTTTTGCGCAACTTTTGTTATGTGACATTGTTATTCTTATAATTATGAAATGTTGTTGTTCAGATTGCCCCACTTCACTTAAGCTCCCCATAGACGCGTCGATTCTTCTTGCCGAACGACCGATTTTAGGGAAGCCCGACCAATCCTTCGGAATTATTGTGCGGTTAGTGGGATCGTACATCTTACGATTTTTCGGTCGACATCTGTCGGGAAATTGATCGGCCAGGTCAAAAAATCTTTGTCGGTCCCAGTGCAATCTATCTATGTTTGCAGGGCCAAGCAGGCAGCTGTGATCGTATGAATCAAGGATTCGTACGATTTTCGGACCGTGTGTGGAGAGTCCCGACATTTTTCGTTTGGCGGAGATCGGTCGTTTGGTCGATCTGACAGGTTAAAAGATTTCTGTCGGCAGCGGATAATATCTCTGCATGTATTGCTGATCGTACGATTTTCAGAGGGAGACTGTCACTAGCTTTGGTCGGACATAACTTTCATATGATTGCTGTCAGGGGCAGAACATCGGCTGATCTGTTCTTTACAACTTTATTTGGTCGGAATGGTAAGACTTTGATCTGAATGGTTAGTGGCAGGTTGGGAGATGGGAAAGTCCGATCATACATTGATTCGTACGATTGGATCTTTGAGTCTGTGGCCAGCTTAACAGATAACAGCATTATGTTTTACAGAGCTTATCTATCTGCTGTGTAACCTGAGCCTTTTCTCCTTTGAATAGCTGCCCCCATTGCTACACAGCAGCTTGCTTATTTAAACTATAATAGTGTTTCTGAAGCAAACACAGCAGGGCAATAGTGATGTGCGGGCTGGCCCAATACCCGCGCCTGCTGGTCTTCCGGCTTCCTTTTTTTTTAAAGACGCGTGCCTTATTGCCCGCACCTTTTTGTGATGTCATCGGAGAGGCAGTGGCGGGAGGGTCTATAAAAGGAACCTGGAAAGTCGCGCACGGGTTGAGGGAGGGAGGGCGGCTTAGGGTCAGGTGCGGGTTTTACCACATCACTGCATTATATTTTTATTACTTTAAAACACTTGTTTTTTTATGTCACTGTTCCTTTAGGGTAAGGTCACACTGGGCGTTTCAGGGAGATTTAGTCGCCTGGCAACTAATCGCCTCGTCTTTGCGGCGACCAATCTCCCCGAAGGCCTTCCCTCACTCTTGCGCTGGCTAAAATGAAAAATCGCCGCCGCCGCCGCTAAGCACACGTGCCGATTCGTTTTCTGAAGTCGCCCGAAGGTGTTCGGGAGATTGGTCGCTGAAAGACGAGTCGATTAGTCGCCAGGTGACTAACTCTCCCCGAAACGCCCAGTGTGACCTTACCCTTAAACATGCAAGCTGCACCTACCGGTGTTTAAATTCCATGTTGGTTTTTGTCTTCAGTGATGCGATGATCACCCTGGGTGATTTCCCTTGTTTATGCTGGCTACTGCAAATCTGTCGATTTCCAAAGAGAAGAATGAATATAGTTGCGACACGCAACACTGACTTTTTTTTTCATATTGTGATTTTAATAGTAATTACAGATTTTTGTGTTCGCTCCTCTGTGTGTATTTAATTTAGGGGCTACTCAGAATAGAGTCTAATGCAAAACAAAGCTAGATGACAGAATAGATTAGCACTGGGGCAAAATTACAGTGCGATGTGACAGCTGGCTGCTGGTCAAAGTTCTCATGTGGTGTCCTAACTTGGATGAGGAAATGATTAGTCAGGACATCAAAGCACTGCTTGGGTGAATGAATATTTGGCCAAAGACCAGGCTCAGCCTTTAGGTAAATATTCACTCTCCTTTTCATTATGTACTTTCCTAACATGTTGGACAATCAGTGACCTTTGACTTTAATTAAAGCTTCACAGAGCTGTTACCTGCCATTTGGCTAACTTGTACATGATGAAATGATGAATGATTATCATATTGGTGCAAGCAGACTGTAGGGTAGTTCCGTAACCTAGGAATATTATTAAATTTTAAAAGCAGATTGCTTATTTCTTTACATAATTAAATCCGGAATGTTTGAAGTGGACGTACAATTGCCATACTGTGATACACAACCCAGAGCAGTGGATGTTTGTGTGTTGATCAAAGGTCTGGAAATATGTAAATTATTTATCACTCCCTTGGACATTCTCTATATAGGTGGCTGTGTATAAGGTTTTGCTAGACCAAAATGCAGCGCTGCCCTTGGATTCTACTGGAACTATAAATGGAGACTTTTATTACAATAATTTGTGCCATTGAGCCTGTACCACACAATTTACCTTTCCAGTTTCCAAAAGGCATGTCCACTCACCCTCATTTTTTGCAGAACCGGTACCAGATATTGGTCCTACAGGTTGACAATTAGGTCTCTTATATCAGCCAGTATGCTGTGGACTTGGTTTGGAGTCAACAGCTAGTGTCTGCCCATTAATGGTCAGCTTTACTGCCCTAATCATTTAATTCAATATAAATATTAAAGGTATATACTCATGTAATATGATTTTTCCCTGGTGTGCACACGTGATACAGCTTCATGGCACTGATTCCTTGCCTGCGTTTATACACAGGCCGAGAATCAGCCAATCTACTGACCTCACAGAGAGGATTTCTTTGTGTAAATGTGTTATTGTTCATCTTCACTCTGAAATCTGCTCCATTTGTCTGCACTCAGGCTAATGCAGCACTTGAGAGTGCAGACACAGGAGGGAATGGAGGCCAACGGATCAGCTGATTCTCAGCCTGCACATAAACTTAGGACGAGAATTGCTCCTGTGTGGCTGTAGCCTAAATAAATAATTCAGTTCCCTGCTGAAGCAGACATCAGTTTTGAAGAAAAAAGTGGTAAAACATTATTTTTCTTCATTCAATGTTTGCCGTTGCTTCCTTGGGTACAGACAGACCCATCCAAACATGGCTAATGCAAGTAAAAAAGCCTGCTGGCACATACAGTTAGACTCTTTACATGGGGTTAGCTGCTTTTATCTATGAAAATTATTTAATATTTTTACAATAACCTACCTCTCAACTTCACCTTTTCCACTAAACTGGTAAAATGGATAGATAATTGAACTACGAGAGTAGACTGTCAAGGTTGGGGATGTTTTCTCTTTAGAAAAGGTGCTTGTGAGGGGACATGATTACTCTTTAAATGAACATCAGAGGACATTATAGACAGCGGGTAAACTTTTTTTACCATAGAAAAGATTAGTGCACCAGAGACCCACAGGCCTTACTGATGGATAATATACAACTGACCATACATGTTGATGGCCATATACTGCAGCGCCTCTTCCCTTGCTCATATGCTGAATCACCTGCCGACAGGTGACATTTTAAACATGGATAGATCATTGGATTGCACAATGCTATGTTGAAACCAACCTAGAGCTGACATACTGTACATGCCTAGACTGTCATGCTGTGTATTCCAAATCTGGGAATGCATAGCCTATTTAAAATAATGTAATATTAGTGGGTACGTTGTCACAAAGTCACATGCATGTTTTTTTGCATCAAAATTCCACGCGCCAATAAGCAAGTTAAAACTATTAACGTTCAGTGCCCTCCATCATGTTTAGGACAAAGACACATTTACCCCTCTGTTCCTCAGTGTAACATTTTAAATCAAACCATTCAGACGTGATTAAAGTGTACATTCCAGACTTTAATTGAAAGTTATTTGCATACATTTTAGCTTCACCATGTTGAAATGACAACACTTTTTTTTTACATTATTATACATACATGAGAGGGGACTATGTATAAAACGTGTTTTGTGCCTGTGTCATAACAATATTCTACCGGACAACTTGAATAATATCTGATGTACATTAAATAATTAGTCCTCAATATGTTTACTGCAGCCATGTATTCTGGTTTAGGAAATATCTATATCTACTGTTTAACTCCTTGCCTACTGGGGCCCTTGGATCGTGTTATTCTACATATTGCATTACATGTGGCACGGCATAGATCAAAGAGCAACTCGGAAACGAAAAAATTCCACTGCTCTAAGTCAGGCAAGCAGTTAAAATTAAAAGTGTGCAATCTTGTTCTAAAATTCCTCGTGTGTCTTCATTCTTTTGGCTGCATTAACAGGTGAACAGGATGTAGATTTTTATGAGTACTTGAAGCCCTGTTTACTTCCCCAGATTTCACTTTCCAAATATTATTGTGCCAAGTTCACTCAGCAGAATGCTGCTTACTTTCTATTGTTCCCTGACTTTGTTTGAAGGGAAAGATCTGTTACAGGCTGCTCCTGAAAGACTCCATTCACTATGAATGCAAGGTGGGGGTGGGGATAAAATTGCCGTTTCATCAGCTCTGATGTAACATTTCACCAGCAGTTTCTGAATCTCTGCATCAGCTCACTAGCAGAGTCCTTTCAATGTTTTCTTGGGGATACCATGGAAGGAAACTCCCTCGCTTTAGGTACACAGGGTTTTAAAAGTATATTCTATACTTTTGTTGGAATTTGACCCATTACATGTCGAGAATGGTGGATGCTAAGTTTCCAGGTTCCTGTTTCATGTCCAGTCATAAGGGGAGTCTAAAGTAATATATTGACAATTTACTTAATTTTTGAAAATATTAATCATGTTTTTTTTGCACATCAGTTGCTGCACCATAGGTCCCAGGGTTAATTGAAAATGGAGGCCACTTCTTCAATTAGTGTTGCTCTGCACTATTCCTTTCTGTCATTTTACAGCTGTGCTGACAGTCATAGGAGAGAGTTTTCTTTCCTCTGATACAGCACAAGTGTCTTTCAGGGATATCAGCCTCCCCTTATATGAACCTGGTTGGTTTTGGCCATGCCTGTTCTGCGCAGACCAATGCCACCGCCACCAATCCATTATGTTATTTATTCATTTTAAAAATGCATCAATATATGTATGCAGTGGATCCCAGCACCCGTTTAAAGATTACAGTTCAGCTACTTTAATAGAATAAAACATAATCACGTGGTTATAAAACTGTGTAATTCAAAGTTATGGGTAGACTAGAAGGGGCTAAATGTGCCAAGTGCAGTACAGCAGAGGCAGGCTTCCTGCACTTAATCTGGGACTGCCCCAGGGTACTGTCATATTGGAAGGCGGTAATTCAATATAGTAATGAACATCTGTCTCTCCCTGGAATTTGTACTCCTGAAGTCTGTATTCTAGGTATAATTGACGAAGTGGTTCCCTTGCAAAAAACTAGAACTTTACTTCGTTCTATGGTGTTTTATGCAAAAAAGCTAATTATTATGAAATGGATGAGTCCTAATGCCCCCACATTCCAGCAGTGGGTTGATTTAATAAATGTCACCCTTCCACTAATCAAGTTAACCTATAATGCTCGGGGAACTCCTGACAAGTTTGGGAAAATATGGTCCCCTTGGTTGGATGTCAACCCCCAGGTATCGTTGTCAGACAATTAAACTTTGGCTGCAAGCTGCGATATATTGAATTGGTAATGTCAATCACTGTGTTATGATATCACTTGTACCCAGTCTTCTCTGAAAATGCCAAGTACGATTATTATTATTGTTGTTAATTTTTATTGTTTTCTTTTATGTTTAAAATGCAAAAATAAAAACCTTTAAAAAAAAAAAAACATGTAGAAGAGTTTAACATTCATTTGTAAAGAGATGGTAGCTTGAAAAAAATTGTTGTGTAGAGCAGTATCTAAAGTAGCATTGTATTTTATTTAGTTTACTTTTACTTATTCACATTGATTACAGTGGAAAGGCATTTGCAGAAATTCCCTCTATATATAGTTTTATCCTGAAAAGTTACATTAATCATAATAATGGCCTGGCCCAGTTTTTGGAAGAGCAGCCCAGTAGTGATGTGCGGGCCGGGTCGACCCCCGCAACTCTGGCGAGTTCAGACTGACATTCTGTGGGGTGCTGGCAGATTCTGGTTGAGCTCCTATTGCACTCTTCCCCACCTGCAACCTTACTCTGCTGGCATTCAGCCTCCATTTATAGTCCACTCTTCCCCACCTGTGACCTTACTCTGCTGGCATTCAGCCTCCATTTATAGTCCACTCTTCCCCACCTGTGACCTTACTCTGCTGGCATTCAGCCTCCATTTATAGTCCACTCTTCCCCACTTGCGACCTTACTCTGCTGACATTAAGCCTCCTTTTATAGTCTGCTTTTCCCCACCTGCGACCTTACTCTGCTGGCATTCAGCCTCCATTTATAGTCCACTCTTCCCCACCTGCGACCTTACTCTGCTGGCATTCAGCCTCCTTTTATAGTCTGCTTTTCCCCACCTGCGACCTTACTCTGCTGGCATTCAGCCTCCATTTACAGTATAGTACACTCTTCCCCACCTCGAACTAACTCTGCTGACATTCAGCCTCCATTTACAGTATAGTCCACTCTTCCCCACCTCGAACTTACTCTGCTGGCATTCAGCCTCCATTTATAGTCCCAATATTCCCCACCTGTGCCCTTACTCTGCTGGCATTCAGCCTCCATTTATAGTCCAATCTTCCCCACTTGCGACCTTACTCTGCTGGCATTCAGCCTCCATTTATGGTCCAATCTACCCCACCTGTGCCCTTAGTCTGCTGATATTCAGCCTCCATTTATAGTCCACTCTTCCCCACCTGTGACCTTACTCTGCTGGCATTCAGCCTCCATTTAAAGTCACACGTCTGCCCTGCACCACCCCCTTTCATGACATCAGAAATGGGTGGGTTGGCCCGGGTTTATAAATGGAGTTGTTGGGTGTGCTTTGGGAGCGGGCAGGTGTAGGTCATATTTTTGTCAACCCACACATCACTACTGTCCAGATTAGGAAATCTGGACAGAACTGAAATGTGGCTCATAGCACCGCCCCTAGATGTCACTGACCCATCCACAAAACATCACCAGACCTAACCCCAAATGTCGACCACCATGCCTCCCCTCTGCCCGGTGGCAACTCTAAGTGCTAGGGAATATGTTGGCATTATATAAATATTAATATATGGAATAATGTTAACACTATTGTAATATATTAGGATAATAATTGATGACATCACTTTGCATCATTTTGTATTGTGTTTTTTGCACCTTTTTTTGATTTTCCTGATGAAAAAGGCAGTTTTATCGGAAACTTTACTAACACAACTGATTAACACAACGGACGGTGTTAATAAAAAATAAACTCAGTATATAAACTGATCTAATTTCTCTCTCATACTTGTGGTGGTTTAAAATCTGAACCAAAATCAGCAGTGTGTAAACTGCTTTGAAAGATAACACATTCTCAAAAATGTACCTGCATATTAGTGTTTTTTTCTTTTAAACAAAGGTTCACTTTAGGAAGTTAACTTCAAAAAGCAGAGTAAAAATTCAGCCAGAATGAAGCACATGTATTAGATTTCCTTTCACATAAAGCCCAGTGCCATGGTTACTGCAGTCAGTGACACCTTATCGCATCTCCAGTTCAGATCAAATTTCTCTGTCTTTGAAGAAGGCTTTCAGAAAATAATGCCCAGAGACATGCTTGGGAAGGTGTGTGAATAGTTCTTATAGACTTTATACCTAAACATCCAATAGCATCACATTCGATATATGTTAACTAACCAAAATACTTATTCCTACCTAACATTTCCAAGCATTTTTACAACTTACTGTGCAGCTTATACAATAGGTGAAACATACCACACTGGAGACGTACCTAAAATCTCTGCATTCTGAAATATAGTGTTGAAATGAAGCGGTCATGTTAAAATCATAAAGGGGTAACTAATCACAGTTTCTGGTGGTGATAAAACATTGTCTGTTCTTAATTGGGTGTGCGCATGCAATTACCTTTAAAAAAAAGTTCATTTTATTTTTTACCATATACCAAGGGCATTCGTTTTGGGTGCAAATAGTTTCGTAGAAAATGATAATTTTTACAGTGCTGGGTCTCACATGCCAGGACCAAGCTTAACTGACATTAAACTAAGCCCTGGAATTTAAGTTATATGGTATACTGCAAGTTTGGGGAATGTGGTGGTCTGTCTGCTTTTTTCTGTTATAGTCTGCTTTTCTACTCTCATATCCTATTGACTAAAGGCTGTACTAAGTAAGCAGAAAAGCAAATTCTTTTTCCCTTGACTAAATCCTTTAGTAATTATGCTGTATGAGTGATTCGTATTAGCTGAGCTAGAAATTGCCTTGTGGAAATGTTTGAAACAACCATTTATACAACCCATACTTAAGATTTGCTGCCCTGGAAGCTGAAGGTTTTTTTTATTTGAAATATTTTTAAGATTTTGGCCGCTTGCCATGCACTGTACTACAATTAGATGCCAGCATAATCCTCCCAGCAATTAATGAATCCACAGATGGAGAGCCTTTGTTTGTGTGGTCACTTAGAAAATATAAAGGACAACTTAGAAGGCACCATAAATCTTAGAGAACAGAAAAGAAATGCACAGAGCAAATTTCCTGTGCCATGAATGGAGCTAGTTTTATTTGTTTCATTGTGAGGAAACCTTGTTTTTTTTTTTCCTTAGAAAAAAATAGCAATGATAAAACTTTCATCAAAGGCCAAAAAAATGTGATCCCAGAGTAAAGTTACCTTAGCAACTTTATAGTGTTCTCTGTGCATTTTTATCACTAAATCCCCTGTAGCTGCAGCTACAGAAAGGAATTCTAATGCTTTTATATATGATGTAAAACATTTTTTGAATGTTAGGGCTCTCTTGACTTTCTAATTGATGGCCTCCTTTTTAAAGCCATTTGGTAAACAACAGTGAATTAAGCATGTCACTGTCAATTTACAAGCCCTGCATATGTGTAGGTCTTAATGGTACCCTCAGGCATTCACTTTTTATGTGTTTGTGCAAGAAATCAGTGCCGGTATTTTGTGTGTTTGTGCTATCTTTCAATTGCATTTGGCAAAACATTTACTTTTTTTTTAGTATGAATTTTAATGCTCTGAAAATATAATATTGCTTTAATAATTTTAATATCAAGATCAGGGATTGCTGGAACAAAAATAAAGCATTTGGTTTGCAGATATTTAAATATCCATTCAAATTCATTTCTGGGTTGATAAAATGCTATTCTTTTCATTTACCTGCACAAAGTCGTTTGTTGATTCTTGACTGATGCATATCTTATTTTCATAAAATGTAATGTACTCAACTAGTCAGAAGTATAACAACCAATTGCCTGATTTTGTTTCTGAATTATATACGTATTGCTAATAGATTTCTATGCAGTGCAACGTTTATCGTCATGAATGAAAACTTTTCTGCGTTGATTGGATTAGTGTTAATGATGTCATAGGTGATTAGAATAATTTACATTTATATTTTTTTAATTTACCTTCACAGAATGAAAAAAAGAGTTGATAGATCACACACGGAAGACTGAATGAGTAAGAATCTTTATGCATCAAATTGCTGAATAATTTTATTTTGATGTAAAAGTTGTTCATTACATTTTTGTACTCCTTTACCCACTGGTGGTCTAGTCCTAGCTCCATTATTGCCTCACCAAACATAAAATCTGTACTGCCCAGAGGGTATTTAGTTTGTAAGGATTGTCACTTAAGCTGACCATAGACTGAAAGATCCGATCGTACAAATCCTCAATTCGTACGATTTTTGGACCATGTGTGGAGAGTCCCAACATTTTTCGCCCCATGGAGATCGGTCATTTGGACGATCGGCCAGGTTAAAAAATTTCTGTCGGCTGTCGATAATATCTCTGCATGTATTGCCGATCGGATGATATTCAGTGTGGGACTGTCACCAGCTTTTGACGGACATAACGTTCGTACGATTGCTGTCCGGGGCAGAACATCAGCTGATCTGTTCTTTTTCTACTTTATTTGATCTGAAAGGTTAGTGGCAGGCCGGAGATGGGAAAGTCTGATTGTTTAAATGGCAGTGTCTTTCTTACTTGTATATTTGTTCCTTGGGGACAGACTGGGACTTTTGGCTGCTACTACTCAGTGCCACATGAGTAGGGTTGCCACCTGGTCTGTAAAAATGATTCTTGTTGCCAATGTGATAAATAGGGAAAAATTAAAAAAAATATAGGAAGGACCTGGATTTTTTACGGAAAAGGTGGAACCCTACACTTGAGGAAAGGTAACACAGTCATGCAGAATGATTATCTCTTAAGTTGGTAGATATTGTTTGTTAAATCAATGGTGAGACCAAGGGGGTGAGCATGATAAATGTGGGGGCTTCTAGCTTTTGGAAAAACTAGGAATGCACAGAATCATTTCTGTATTCTATTGAATATTGAATCTTCCAATAAAAGATTTGGGCAAATACCAAAATAAAATTCTCTCATGTTGAAGTGACAAGGTGTTAAGCACTCTGCAATTTGTTAAACCACCAATTTTATGTTCATAGCTTTGTAACTAAAGACCCCTGTTACAAAAAAAAATGTTTCTGCCTTTATGTGCAAACTTGTATTGGCAGTGGAAAGCATAATGGGAGATGATGGGGCTGTAATAATAGTACTGGACCCAGGTTGAGAAATCTGGTTTAATTATACAAAAATTCAACCAGATCATTATTTTATACATTCCTTTAACTTAATGGAAACTTGTCTTTTAATTTTCAAAACGGCATCTTTCCCATTTCAGGCCAAAGGCACAAAAGATATTTGTGCATAGTTTTTGCAGGGTTGTTTTAGAAAGCTGTCTAATTGGATAGTCTACACAGTATTTGATGAAAAATAACTGTAAACATTGCAGAAAAATTTAATATTCTCTGTTTTTAAGTTTTATTGTATTTACTGTTTTTAGAAGAGCAGGATGTGATCCATGTAATGTTTTCACCTGCCTTTTGTTTAGCTCTGAAATGCTTCATTTTTTATTAATGAGATTTAATTATCTTACTACATTTTTTATTAAAGAAAAGACCAATGAAACAGAAATATTTCTAATAAAGTAAAAAAATAAGGCTTCATGCACACTTTCTACAGATCTATGCCCAGAAAAATCTGCAACACAATGAACATATTGCAGTATCATTCTTAAATACAGAGTATTAAGTAGTTTGCATTTTTCGTTTTTGTCCACAACTGCTTCAGTTAAAAAAACAAAACAAAACCTAGATCATATGGGAGACTCTATTATATATACATAAATTAGTGAAAGGCAGATGGTTAAGGCAAAGACCTAGGGTCTTTGCTAGGGTGTGCAGGCCTCGCATGTGTTCAGTTGCGAAGACTTGAAAAGACTTGACCAGGAATTATTCATGGTCTATGAAATAATTTCAAAGGACCTTTACTAAGGCCTATTACATACAGACACAGACTATGGGGAAATGTGATCAAACTCATAAACAAAGAAATAATTTGCAGAAATAAGAAATATTTGCATTTTGCACTGTAATATTCATTATAAAATTATTACATTGTGAGTTTTTGTTGTGCCTAGTCAATTTTTTAAGACCATTTTTAAGTGTATAATTTCAGTACAAAAACAAACCGTCGCGCATTGTTGCAAATTAAAAAAATTAGCAATCTTTTTTTCCATTGGTGCACATTAAAGGGCTCCTATCATAGGAAAATAGTTTCCCCCACCAGAGGTGCAGGCTAATAGTCCATTCCTACGATTGGGGCCAACAGTACTATTTTGTCCAAAAATTGCTTGTAGCAAGTGCTATGCCGCTTGACCGAGGAGGGAGATCCCGGTTCAGGTGGACGGAACGGGACTGTAAGCATGGCACAATAAACTCACAATGACCATTGCACCGGTGGGCCTTTGGCATCAGGATTGTGTTGTCCCTTAGGTGGACACAAAGCAGCTGATGGTAGGCCATTCTGTAGATTAAACGGGGGAGTTTTTGTGAATGCTTATTTGTTGTCCTATCCTGGTAGCCCAGTGTGAAGACTGGGATGCTCTATTAAGTGAGTGTTTGTTTGGTTATTCTGACCACATGGTGTATCCCAACAAAAGGGGACTTGAACCCCAAAAAATGCACTCCTCCATATCTGAAATATCCTGGGTATAGCTAAGGTTGTCATGTGGCTGCTGTTTTAACAGGCAGGACAGTGATACCGTATGTCAATGTTATTTAAAGGGAAGTGTATGTTTTTCCAGAATAGGCAGCAACCCTAGGTACAATGTTGCGTAAACTGAATAGTGTTGTGTAAAAATGAACAATGTTATTGTCTGTCTCGTACACTAGAACTAAAGGTCCTAGGTCAAGACCAAATGACATAAAGAGATTATATTACTCACGCCATGTTTTGGATTGAAAGATAATAATGCTAGTCATTACACTTGAAGCATTCAAATGGTTAACCCCACTGGGGATACATTCAGCCCTTACAAACTGGACAGACAAGTGCTTGAAGGCACCACTTAGTGTCGCCATCAATCATTCTGCAGCCTATTTCCATAAGATCTTTCTTTGTTAGCAGTCTCTGTGTGTTTTTAGTGACTCATTTTGTTCATCCTCAGAAGTGGACAAAATAAGCAAACATGGCACGCAAAGGTCAGCTTTAGTTTTGATTTATTTGCCTTGATTGCTTTGTTCAAAAATATTATTTGAGGTAGGAGAGAGAGCGCGCAGAAATTATTTTCATAGCAGCAGTATAGCACATTAAAAGAAAACAGTAGAAGCACAAAATTGCTATTCGAGAGTAGGTTGGAAACGGTGAATGGTTGTAGGAGAACATTCTAATGCATTGATTAGGCTATATGTTTCTATGGCCTCTGGGAGTTATTTAATTTTTATGTTGATGAGCCTAAATAAGAAATCTTTTCTATTCAGTATAACTATTATGATATACATTTTCATAGAAGGCACAGGTGCTAAACAAAAAGTGTATATATAATAAGGCCTGCTCTCTGTTGGCATAGTTCATCTGTACAAATGTTTGTCATTAAGGAAAATATATATTTATGTAGGTTTTCCAAGATGATGGATGAATACTAAGCATTAAGTGGCAATGCAGTTCATGCAACACTGTATCTGCGTCAAATACTAATTGTTTGTAGTGTGTCTGAACCTTGTTGAATGTGCTATACGACAACTATGTACCCTTAAGATGGATTCCCACATTAAATTAATTGTATTAATTTAAATACATTAGAAGGATTCAGACTCAGTGCATGCTGGTTTTTTTTGCTGTTTTTACTGTGCAAGCAGCAAGGTTTTAGTATTTTTTTTATATGAATTAAAACAGGCAGCTGGTGTGCTTAAAGGGATTGTTCAGTTTTGGGTTAGCTGTTTGTATGATGTAGAGAGTGCTATTCTGAGACAATTTGCAATTTGTTTTAATTTTTGATTATTTGTGGTTTTTGAGTTATTTAGCTTTTTATTCAGCAGATCTACAGTCTGCAATTTCAGCAATCTGGTTGCTAGGGTCCACATTACCCTAGCAACCATGCATTGATTTGAATAAGAGGCTGGATTATGAATAGAAGAGGACCTGGATAGAAAGATGAGTAATAAAAATTAGCAATTGCAATAAATAACCTTACAGAGCATTTGTTTTTAGATGGGGTCAGTGGCCCCCATCTGAAACCTGAAAAGAGCTGGAAGAAGTAGGCAAATAATTGAAAATAAATAAATAATGAAGACCAATTGAAAAGTTGCTTAGAATTGACCATTAAATGTTAACTTGAAGGGGAACCACTTCTTTATGCTCCCACTGGGCTTCTAGTGGTTGTGCACTAGGACTGAGATTGTGTTCAACATTTTGTTTTAAACTGCATGTGAAGTGCTGTAAGTATTTTAATTTCTGTCCAGAGGTACAATTATTTTCTGAAAATGTATGTGCAGTTTAGCTTGAGTAGTAAACATTATGGATTTTTGTAAATTTTTTGATTTGGCAGGATGGTATGTACTAGCCAAGGCATTAGTAACTTCAAAGGCGAGTTCTTGTTTTCAAACTAAGAAATAAGAATGTAAATAGCATAGACAACTAAGTTATGCCTTGAATTACGTATAATACATTCCATGAACACCAAAGCAAAGTACACTGCAGGTATAATTTGTAGAATGAAAGCCTAGCTTATCAGAAAGTCAAATGTATAAACTTGGGTTCATATGGAGGTAATGTCATGCATTCTAATGCTCTGAGTGGCTACTGGTAGATCTAGCACTATTCTTCTATTCTTGGCTATAGGGTGTTAGGTCATGTGATGAAAGTGTGAATGCCCCTTAATCTACAATTGCCCAGGTCATTTCAAATTGCAGTGTTGTACGCTTATGCATTCTCCATCACTCACTTCACATTGATGGTACAAATATCCACAAACTGTGTGTATAAATAGGGTTGCCACCTGTCTAGTTGGGCTTAAGTTAAAAAAACAAAAAAAACAAAAGTGTATAAACTCAGTCTGAACTTTCAATAAATATACAGTGGTGTGAAAAACTATTTGCCCCCTTCCTGATTTCTTATTCTTTTGCATGTTTGTCACACAAAATGTTTCTGATCATCAAACACATTTAACTATTAGTCAAAGATAACACAAGTAAACACAAAATGCAGTTTTTAAATGAGGGTTTTTATTATTTAGGGAGAAAAGAAATCCAAACCTGTGTGAAAAAGTAATTGCCCCCTGAACCTAATAACTGGTTGGGCCACCCTTAGCAGCAATAACTGCAATCAAGCGTTCGCGATAACTTGCAACGAGTCTTTTACAGTGCTCTGGAGGAATTTTGACCCACTCATCTTTGCAGAATTGTTGTAATTCAGCTTTATTTGAGGGTTTTCTAGCATGAACCGCCTTTTTAAGGTCATGCCACAACATCTCAATAGGATTCAGGTCAGGACTTTGACTAGGCCACTCCAAAGTCTTCATTTTGTTTTTCTTCAGCCATTCAGAGGTGGATTTGCTGGTGTGTTTTGGGTCATTGTCCTGCTGCAGCACCAAGATCGCTTCAGCTTGAGTTGACGAACAGATGGCCGGACATTCTCCTTCAGGATTTTTTGGTAGACAGTAGAATTCATGGTTCCATCTATCACAGCAAGTCTTCCAGGTCCTGAAGCAGCAAAACAACCCCAGACCATCACACTACCACCACCATATTTTACTGTTGGTATGATGTTCTTTTTCTGAAATGCTGTGTTACTTTTACACCAGATGTAACGGGACGCGCACCTTCCAAAAAGTTCAACTTTTGTCTCGTCGGTCCACAAGGTATTTTCCCAAAAGTCTTGGCAATCATTGAGATGTTTTTTAGCAAAATTGAGACGAGCCTTAATGTTCTTTTTGCTTAAAAGTGGTTTGCGCCTTGGAAATCTCCCATGCAGGCCGTTTTTGCCCAGTCTCTTTCTTATGGTGGAGTCGTGAACACTGACCTTAATTGAGGCAAGTGAGGCCTGCAGTTCTTTAGATGTTGTCCTGGGGTCTTTTGTGGCCTCTCGGATGAGTTGTCTCTGCGCTCTTGGGGTAATTTTGGTCGGCCGGCCACTCCTGGGAAGGTTCACCACTGTTCCATGTTTTTGCCATTTGTGGATAATGGCTCTCACTGTGGTTCGCTGGAGTCCCAAAGCTTTAGAAATGGCTTTATAACCTTTGAAATTGAACTCAGGTGTGATAAACCACAGTTAAGTTATTTTTTAACAAGGGGGGCAATCACTTTTTCACACAGGCCCATGTAGATTTGGATTTTTTTTTCTCCCTTAATAACGTAAACCTTAATTTAAAAACTGCATTTTGTGTTCAATTATGTTATCTTTGACTAATAGTTAACGGTTTTTGATGAGCAGAAACATTTAAGTGTGACAAACATGCAAAAGAATAAGAAATCAGGAAGGGGGCAAATAGTTTTTCACACCACTGTATAATTGATTCCAGAGAACCATTTCCCAAGGCCAGGGTCGAACCAGCTGGCGGGACTCCAGGAACAAATCCTGTGTCCCCTGGCTCTTGTGAGCTCTGCCAACCCAGACCCGATCTGCTTCTGGTCGAGGCAAGACCCAGTACGAGATTGCACACACAATCATGTTTGTCAACTCTGGCGATGATTCTGATGCTTGAAGTCCCTCTGCTTTCCAGAGAATCTGTGCACATCCAATAATGGGAAACCCGAGGGACTTCAAGTCCAAAAATCCATCACATACCATGGGAAAAGTGAGAGGAAGAAGTTGAATGACTTAGACCCAAAGGGAGTGGGAAATGGTTCCTACGAGTCAGAGATAGACTATTAGAGGCCCATTTATCAAAGGTTGAATTTCAAATTCATGTGACTTTTTTTGTTTTAAACTCTAAAAAATCAAATATCTAAAACTAGAACGAATATATTTCTAATTGAATTGACTAAACTCGGATCGAGTTTTTTCTCTGAAAAAAAACTGTCAGGAAGGCTATTAACATCTTCAAATGGGTCACTGGACCTCTCCCATTGACTTATACATGAACTCAGCAGGTTTTAGGTGGTGAATAGTCAAATTTGAATTGTTCCAAGGGTCAATGTTTGATAAATCTCTTTTTGAATTCAAATTAAAATTCGAATTGAGTTTTGATTATTCCCAATTCGAGTTTTTGACCAAAGAAAAACTGAATATTAAAATTCCAATTTACAATTCGACCCTTAATAAATCTGCCCCTTAATGTAAAAAGTATATTTATTTTTGGAAATGTATGCGCTTTTTTATATAATGTCAAAAAGAGAAGTATTTTTCCCTTTAATTTTTGTAATTATAAACAGTTGGAGACTGTGTTTATACTTTTATTAAAGTTTGTATTCCAGGAAAATCTGTGCTCCATGTGGGTGTTTCCATATTTGTCCCTTTGCAATTATTAATGGAAATATTAAGTTGTCTTTTTTTCCCTCTTTTGTTTTGCAAACATGCAAGTGAAAATAATCCAGTCCAAGCTATGACTAAATATGTACAGATATGAGTACATATATGTATGGTACAAATTCCCTACCCCACAATCTGCTATGAAGGCAAAAGTCATCAATTTATTAAAGGGGTAGATCATCTTTAAGTTAACTTTTAGTGTAGAATCTTTTATTCTTAGCAACTTTTCAATTAGTCTTATTTATAGTTTTTATCATCTTGTCTGTTTCCAGTTTTGAAATGGGAGTCATTGACCCCGGCAGCCAAAAAACTCTTGCTTTGTGAGGCTACAATTTAATTGTTATTGATACTTTTCCCCCCCTAATCTTTATCATCAAGACCTTAATTGGACCCTAGCAACCAGCTTCTAAAATAATAGACAGGTGAGTTGCAGAACAAAAAGCAAACTAAGTAGAAAAAACCCACACACAATAAAAAACTAAAAGAACCAACTGAATGTTGTCTCTAGATCACGGTCTTCATCATAGTAAATGTTAATTTAAAGACGAACCACACAAAAGACATTTAGTATTTTGATATCCCCAGATAAATACAAATCACATGAATGTGTTTTTCACAATATCCAAAATGAAAACATTAGCATGCTTCAGCTTTTGTTTTGTTTTACCAAAAATACTACCTAGGTAACGCTGTAAAGTCACCTTGGCATAGTTCCTTCTGACTGGTAGTCAGTCATTTACTATATTAACTTTCAACACTACAGCATTCAGAGCTCTAATGGTTTATGTTAAACCAAATAATAAAACATTATATAGAAACAGTTTCATTGCAGAAAATATTAATAGTAAACTAAGTTGCCCTTGAGCACACTTCATTTAAATCAGCCAGGGGTTACTATTTAGAAGATCTGGTATGATAAAACAATTTGATCACACACAGCACAGGACACCAAATTATAATGATCATCTCATTCTGCTGGGGAAGAATTTGGGTAACCTGTCACATTCATGAGAGCCATGAGTGTACTCCAGTGGGGTGTTCCACTACACCGTTTTTTATTCCAAAAGATGTCTGCACCACTGGTCAAGGTATTTAGCTGAAAATGAACAGCAAACTGGCTTGGATGAATTGTACCAACCTTCTCTGACTATTGGCTTTTGTGATAAACATAAGCATGTTTTACGGACACATCAATGAGACATCACACATCATCATTTTTCCCCAATTACAGTCAAAAACCTGTACTTGTACTGCCCCCTCAACCCATTATGATTGACAGATCTCGGTTAGCCTGCTGAGTTATGCATGTTGACGTGTCTGAGCCTCTTGGTAGTGCTAGGCTGGGGGGGGGCTTTCTTTGGTAGTTATTCAATTGCCATCATTTACAGGAACATGACATTCACACTAAAATGGAGAGTGTAATTTTAGCCCAACAAACAGTAGTGAACCATTTCATATGAACAATTTACTACATGACATTACATTGGGGTAGCTGTCTATTACTTAATTATTGTCAAGGCATATGGACATAGCCAGACAACATTCAAAACCATCCTGCCACATGGCACAACATTGAAACGCAATTATTTGAAAATTGAATCTGTGCAAATAACTAATAAATAACGGATTAGGAAACAAACACTGACATATTTGTATAGGTTCTCCTTTAAGGGCAGCGACACACTCTGCAATTCAGGGAGATTGGTCGCCGGGCGACTAATCTCCCTGAATTGCAATCTCCTCTTCTTTGGGGCGACTAATCACCCCGAACTGCCTCCCCTGCCATCCCTCCGGCTAGAATGAAAATCGCTGGTGGGATGGTACCTGGAGCACTTCGTTTTCCGAAGTCGCCCAAAGTTTCCTCGTGAGGCAACTTCAGACAACTTCGGAAAACGAAGTGCTCCGAGTGCCATCGCGCTGGTGGTTTTCATTCTCCCCGAATTGCAGCGTGTGTCTCTGCCCTAACTGTGACATTTTGCACACAGTTGCAGGATAATCTCAACTGCTCACTGGGATGGTCATTTGGATGCTAGGGCAATTTGGCCGCGTGACTGGATATTATTATTATGTATTTTTAGAGCGCCAACAAATTGCCAAGTGTTGAAAAAGAAATTGTGTTTATACAAAGAAATCACATGAATTACATACATATTACATACAGTTACATACATAACAACCAGTACCGATACAAGAGGTGAGGAAGGCCCTGTGCAAAAGAACTTACAATCTAAAGGGGAAGGGAATGAGACACAGGGTGTGGGAGTGGGATTGATCAGAAATAAGCATGTGAGAGATGAAGCATATGGTATTGCATTTGGTAGCTAAACAGAATGAGGGTAGGCTGAGATCGGCCATGCACCACCACCCAAAGAATTAAGAAAGGGTTATCAATCTGTCAATCTTTTCCGTGTCCAGGCCAGGTGAGGTTTCCCGTGGTGTTGTTATTATTAATATTATTATTATTGGCGGTGGTGATCTGTCAGTTATATTGGTTGTATGGGCCTTCACCCTCAACTAGAGACCAACCTATGATATAACACATATGGTAAATTTTAGTGTGCTGTATTCATAACGGGGAGTGTTATTGCTTAGAGTGGCTAGCAATGGCAGGAATGCAGTTTGTTGACCTTGCTTTAAATATTCACACCTATGTGCATATTTTTACACACAACTCTGATCCATTAACAACAGTACAAACAACAAGATTCAAGTGCTTTGTTGTGAACTTCTCTTGAAAAGGATATATTTTAAATAGGAAATACTCCAGTGGGGGGTAAGTCTTACATCTCCAACAAAGGCAATATTAGAATTAAAAGCTTTGCAAAACATTTTTTCCCATGAAGTTCTGTGCAGGTGGAGACTCCATCAAAGCCAATGCAGCTTTTGTTTTCAATAACTGCCTTTGTGAAATATCAGCCCATCCACATTGCCCTTGTAACTTTCTTTTACTGTTGGATACAAGACAAGCCTCTCGTACAATGAATTGTTTTGTTTTTTATCTTGCTTCCATTTTACCAGTAGCCAAGTTTTATTTATAGTTTAGACTTATTTTTTTTTGTATTCGAAGTCACTAAAACTTACAATTTTGTGCTTTTGTTCTCAGGATGTTTGCTAAATGAAAAATAACATTACATTGCATCTACTTTAAAGGAAAAAAAATACCACCCTTTTTGTCATGGACTGAAAAGATACATAAACACTATATGAACTTCAAAAAAAATAAATATACATTTTTATGCCAATATACCTCATTCCACAGATTGAAGGAAACCATAATAATCTAATTCCGACTCGTAAGAACCTTTTCCCAACAAGGGACTTCAAGACACTTTAGAATGTAACAAGGTGAGGGAGGAGTTGGTATAACGACTCAGAGATAAACTATCATGTTTTTTTTTCAATCTGTGTGTTCATGTATGTCTGTGTAAAAATACATGAACTGTAGTGTATTTGCTAATATTCATTTTTGGAAGCTCATGTCAAAAGTGTGGAAAGGGATTTTTCCCTTTAAAAAAGCCCACCCATTCTAGCATTTGTTACTAAGTTTTGTTTTGAGTCATGTGCAGGTTGTGCTGGAATCAACACTTGTTTTGCCACCTGTGATTTACATTATACTAATGAGGTTTTGCTGTTGTACTCAATGCCAGGTTGGGTCTTTAGTGCTCTAAAGATCCATTCCGTATTAGCTGCCTAGGTGGATATATATCGAAAACAGAATGCTTCTTTTAAAGGAAGCCAGAAAGATTGGCAAAGGGGTTATGGGTAGATATCAGGGAGGCTGCCCAAATATGACCTGTAACGTGAAAGTACAAGCACAGATCCAGCAGGGACATCTCCCTAAATGCAAATTGTTTTGCTGAAATGTTCCAAAGAGTATGTTGGCTTACAGTAGTATTATGTTATGATATATTGGTGATCATGCCGCATAATGTTGGCCAACATTGTCCATATATTTAGATCCAGTCAGTCATATTTATTTACATTCAACATGGTGTTAAATTCACTTAGTGGGCATTAGCCTTATCGCCATGTATACACGTTCATCAGCCTAATGGAGTAATGGACTCACCTGAATAATAAGTCAGGCAGGGACAGCTGCAGAAACATCAGTGTATGTGCTGTTCTGAAAGTTGTTGTAGCTGCACCTTTCCCTGTTTTTTTTGTTTTTTGTTGTTGCACCACCCTCACTAGCCCCTCGCTAGCTTCTTTTAATACTAGAATCACAGAAATCATGTGGTAAATTATTGCAAAACTAGTATTCAGATAGAATTCAGACTGAGTTTTTGAGCATCTATCACATTTTTATGTTGTCATAAAGCTGGCCATAGACGCAAAGGTACGATCGTACGAATCATCGTACAATCGGACTTTCCCATCACCCGACCTTCCACTAACCATTCCCATCAAATAAAGTATAAAAGAACAGATCAGCCGATGTTCTGCCCCTGACAGCAATCGTACGAAAGTTATGTCCAACCAAAGCTAGTGTCAGTCTCCCTCTGAAAATCGTACGATCAGCAATACATGCAGAGATATTATCGGCAGCCGACAGAAATCTTTTAACCTGTCCGATCGACCAAACAACCGATCTCCGCCTGACGAAAAATGTCGGGACTCTCCACACATGGTCCGAAAATCGTACGATTAGATCTTTGCGTCTATGGCCAGCTTTAGTTTTGGGTCAGCCTGCTTTTTAAATAAGTGGTATATTTATTTACAAAATAATTAAATCCTTTTGCTGTCTACTGATTTACCTACCACTTCCTACTGCTGATATCAGGTGTGATTTGCAGTTCTTTGTTGGCGGTTCTCTTCTATAGAGTAAAGTTAAACATTTTAGCTGTGCTGCTTTATCTCCGTACAAGTGCCCCTCTTATCTGCAGTGATTAATGTTGGCCGTGTGTCCTTACTACTCTCTGTCGAGTGGCAACTGATAGAGCTTGGCTCCAGTCACAGGATTTTGCATAGCGGACACAAAGATAACAGCAAGGTTATTTATGCTATCAACTTCAAATGAAATCCCATGTGGCTAGCAAGTAATTCATATGGAGGCCCTGACATTTGAGGTACACAGAGGCCCAAACAAGCCCACAAGAGGTCCTATGGTCTGTGTGTAGCATAAATCAGTAATAGCTTCATTAGATCCTTCTGTTTTAATTAAAAAGAAAAAACTTAAATGGGTTGTTTACCTTCCAACACATTTTTTCATTTCAGTTCCCCTGAAATAAAGACTTAGTTTCAATTACTTTCTATTATTTATTTTTTACGGTTTTTCCAAAATCTAAGTTTAAAGTTGAATGTTCGTGTCACTAGTGTTTGAGTCTGGCAGCTCAGTAATTCAGGTGCAGATTGTGAACTGTTACAATTTTGTAACATTGAGTTGATACATTTCTCAGCAGCCTCTCTGGAGTATTGGCAACTGTTGTATCAATTCTAACAGCTGCCTGTAATGAAACCCAGACATTCTGTTCAGCAGGGACAAAGAAAAGTAAAGTATCAACTAATTGTATCCATTTAGAACAGTTTTTTACAGGGTCGGCGACCCCCTCCCAGAGCTGCTTCAGAAGGTGAAAAATGACACTTTACACTTAAATAGTTACCCCCAGTTGGAAGCTGGAGTCACAAAATGAAGGCCAATTGAAAAGTAGCCTAGAAGTATTAAAAGCTAAGTTAAGCTAAACCACCCCTTGGTAAAAAAACAAAAATGGAAAGCAATTGAAAAAAGTCTATTTCTGGTATAAAAAAAAAAAAAAACTGAAAAAAGTGTTTGGAAGGTGGACAGCCCCTATAAGGAACAGATGTAACAGATGTTACTTGAACTATAGCACTATATACTGTATATATTGTAATGCCACTTGATAAAGAGCTAGTCTCGAAAAACATGTAGTGTTAAATAAACACAACCAATTTTGCAGCAATCCACTGCGTCTGACTGAAGTTCATCACACACCTTGTTTTTGTATATATTGCTATGTACAGGTATGGGATCTGTTATCCAGAAAGCTCCGTATTGCAGAATGACCGTCTCCCGTAGACTCCATTTATTTCAATAATAAAACAGTAGCTTGTGCTTGATCCAAACTAAGATATAATTAATCCTTATTGTAAGCAAAACCAGCCTATTGGGTTTTTTTTTTAATGTTTACATGATTTTCTAGTAGACTTATGGTATGAAGATCCAAATTACAGAAACATCTGTTATCCAGAAATTACCAGGTCCCAAGCATTCTGAATAACAGGGCCCATACCTGTACAGTATTTTTTTGCTATTTTGTACATATTTTACCTGTTTAGTTAGTTTGTATGGAACGATAATGCAACAAGAATTACAAATGATAAATTAAGATAGGATAGAATTACTGAAAATAGAGCCCACACTGGTGAAATGTGGGCATGTCCCTTGGAATGAAATACTTTTTCACCCTGTGTACCCTCTGCAGATTTTACATTGGAAACTGGAAAGTATGTATTTTTCAGTCCATGTATACAACATAACACTAAGATGAGTTGTATATAAGGTGTTCTCCTCCTCCAATCTTCTCACAGTTCTGGTGACATGAAAATGATTGCTATGTTTTATTGTTTCGTTGTGCAAATAAAGCAGCACCCATTTATGGTTAGTATGTAGTCGCTTTGCATTTTAAAATGTTAACTAGCTAATTATCACTTTGTTATAAGCAATTACCTGTTGAAGATTCTTGATAATGACTGCCATTATATATGCCAGTCCCTAAGAATGATTCAGCGATATCTTACTCATCTGGGATCATTTTCTCCTTTGTTTCCAAAGGTATTTAATTTTTAATTATGTGCTGAGGTAATGTCTTTAGTGTGTTCGTTTTGCACTCAGTGCATATGAACTCTGTGTTTTGCCTGTTTGCATAAAGGAATGGAACAAGATTTATTAAGAGTCACTAGAGGGCAGCACATTGGTTTAAAATGTTTTATCTATAGTCAAGAGTAGACCCAAAAAGGCAACACTGTGATTTTGTTCTATTTTTGCATCAGCATAGGGCAAGTCTGTCGACGTATCTCTCAATGCTCAATGGAGATTGATACATAGTAATTCGATGTATTAAAAATGTATGTGTGGGGTTGTGACAGCAGAACTGATGTAAAGAAAACAGAAAATACTTATTAATGCAATTGCCTGTTGAGTTGGTGCTTTAAGACTGGAAAGATCATCATATATATTGACAAATAGATACTGGGGGCCCAGCAGAGTACTTGTACTGATACCTCTTTTTAAGACATACACTTGTGCTCAAGACAAATATAAAGTGTTCCTGCTGTTCCTATAGGCATTACTGGTTGGTACAACATCACCAGTACAGTTTGAATCCCAGTGTTTATTATTAGCCTACATCACTCCTTGTCTTGCGGTTGTTCTCCTACTCCTCTTTTTTTTCTCCTTTTTCTTTATTTAATGACCTTGCAGTTCTATTAGAGGCGATAATGATGTAGAATTAGCCTTGTGCAGGGCAAAGTACAAAGTGAAAAAACCATAGTGGATTGTGCCCTTTGTTTTGCACTTTGTGCCCTTGCCCAACTAGTAGTTAAATGACCCTGAAAGAGTATTTACGTCAAGGAAAATGCTTGCACTCCAAAGACTGGGTATTGGTTGGTTGAATTCAACCTAGAGAGCCAGACGTGTGGCTCAGCTGTAAGTATATATCCCAATTCTTTGATAATAATAATTCTTTGATAATCTTTTAATAAGACATTCAAAATGCAAATGCTGTATATTTATTTTACAAATTAACTGTTTGAGTACCAGATGCTTTCCTGCCTTTCCTATGTCCATTGAACCAGCAGGAGCCCAGTAATGTAGTATTTAGGTTGTGCTAGCACTCTTTAATTTGAATGCCAGTACAATTTTTACACCAGTCACCTCATATCATCACCTCCCTATAGGTAATTCCATAGACTGCCCTTCTTCTCAGGTGATAAAAACTTCACTTTCAACTAATCATATGCAGGTTCCCAGAGCTTAAAATATAGTTCCTTTATACATGTACTTTATTATCTAAACTTTAAAAAAAGATGTTTTTATATTCTTTCTTTTCATAGTGGGTGGTGCACATTCTTTCTCTATAGTTGAAACATTCCACTCTGTATGCATGCACGCAATCTGTAAGTGACTAACCTGTGATTTTAACATAGCCAATATTATGTTTGTTTCCACCAGGGGAAGGAGGGAAGACAAGGACACATAGTGATAAGTGCACAAAGGAGAACTAAGATAGGAAAGGCAGAACAACATCTGGAATGACCCTAGATAATAAGGGGTTAAAAGTTAAAGCAGATTTTAAAAACGACTTAATACACTGATACCATTTATTGCGGCTCTATGGGTTTGGATTACTGTTCTTGGTTTGCCTAGGGAACCAAAACATCTAGGCCGACATAGTTTCCAGTTAATGGCACACCAGGCATTTTTACATAGGGGTGAAAAAGTTGATGCAAGCTTCTTGGGGTAGGTTTACTGAAAGGCCATTTTCTGCAGTGATCTTTCTGGGATATTTGTGGTTCATGTAGTCCTCCGCATCCACTGTCTGTAGTAATCTGACTGGCAGGTCTAGAGGTGAACAATTTAATCCATTTCTGTAGTTATCTTACTGGCACGTCAAGGCATAATGTGCTTATTGTGCACTTATTGGTTTGGTGAGCCCCTTATGTGAGGTTATTTGGTGAGACCCAGGTAACAACACTAGCTATATACTTACTGTTAATAATTATGAACTGTAGTTGATATAGGTACCCTAGGCATTGATATATTGCTGACGGTCTGCACTAATTAGATTTATACAGAGTAACAATACTCTAAATCATGGCCCTATTTTATGTAGTGGATCACTAAACCTCCAAATCGAATGGTGGGAGAACGTTGTCAAAATTTTTTAGCTGTAAGATTAAAAACATACTGGGTGTAACTGTGTTTGTACAGAGGTATACAGGTGTGGCTGACAGGGTGTCAGGGAATGATGAGGATGTCAAAATCTCTTGGGTGTGGGCAAAAATTGTGGAGGGAGGATAAGCTTATTTTTCCTTTGTGTTTAATGGGTTAGATACTTGTTTTGTTTATTTGACAACACTAATCAAACATTGTTCCTCATTTAGAGAAAATATGTAAGCTACTCCCTTCTTAAAGGGGTATCTAAGCTTTCATTGCCATACAATTTGTGATGTAGTCCTCACTTGTTCCAAATAAATTCCTTGTAGTGTTGTGTTTGTTGTTTTAGTCCATCTACATTTTCATTCCCATAGCTAGCTGGATTGCATTGCATGCTCTTGAATCAGTTTTTATGTTTGTTTAGTGCTGTTAAATATTTGGTAATTTATAAATGACACATTTTATTAGTTTATTTATAAATCTCCAATGTTTACCACAGCACTATGGAATAAAATGGGCAGAAGTGTTATAGACAGAAACACAACAATTACAAAAAATGTGAATGTAGTCCTAAAGGTCAGAGAAGTTCAAGAATTTACAGTCTTAAGTTATCCCTTAAAAGGGCTAGAGAATGTTTCATGTTGATAGTTGGTAAAGCAGCATCATGCCATATCTATTTTGACCTTTCAGGTTTTTAAATAGGATCTAGGCCCAGGCTGTCCTTTCAGTACATAAATATCCCTCAAATATACCCTGTCAGCAGAGATGCAGAAACATAAATTAACAGCACCTTGTTATTTTGTTGGGCTGAAAACCAGAAAAGTCGCATTGCATTAGCTGACAGCTTACCAATTTTACACATACCCTAGGGGGCTTAACCCATGTCTTGCCAGCAAAGCACTCTTTGTCAACCTTCTCTGTGCAGCTAATATAGATATTTTCTTGATTATCTTGATATAGGTCCTCACTGCTGCAAGGCAGTAATTCTAGCTAGGGCATTATTTGATTATTTGACTGTATTAGATTGACTAATGCATACACAGTTGAGTAAAATCAAAAAAATTAAATATTGCTCCACAGGCGTGAGTCTCGGTCTGCCAAGGGATGACTGGGAAAGGTAAGAAAGATGATTGTAGGGCAAGGTGCTACTTTTTTCCCAGGCTGGTGATTTGTTTTTTCCCTAAAAGGAGCACTATCCCAGAGAAAGAACTTGGTGATTGAAATCAGTGGGGGGATAGAGGGGGTACCTACTATATTGGTACCCTCCAGTAAATTCACCTTTTCTTTTCCCTTATGCCTTGTGCCTGTGTGCATGCAATAATGTTTATCCAACGCAAAAAGCGAGGATTCATGGGTCAGCAAGAGAAACCAGAAATTAACTTATCTTTACTCTATAACAGGGATCCCTTTTATACCTGTGAACCACACTCAAATGTAAAAAGAGTTGGGGAGCAACACAAGCATGGAAATAGTTCCAGGGGTACCAAATACGGGCTGTGATTGGCTATTTTTTTGCCCCCTATGTGGACTGACAGCCTACAGGAGGTTCTGTTTGGCAGTACACCTGGTTTTTATACAACTAAAACTTGCCTCCAAGTCTGGACTTTCAAAAATAAGCACATGTTTTGAGGCCACTGGGAGCAACATCCAAGGGGTTGCGAGCAACATGATGGGGATCACTGCTCTATAGCAATAATTTTATTTTATTTTTACACCAACAGACATTATTCCACAGACTATAACTTATAACTTTATGCATTTCCAAACACCCTTAGGTTCACAGTGTAATGCAGTGATCCCCAAACAGTGGCTTGTGAGCAACATGTTGCACTTCATCCTCTTGGATGTTGCTTTCAGTGGCCTCAAACCAGGTCCTTATTTTTAAATCCCTTGCTTGGAGGCAAGTTTTGGTTGCATAAAAAACAGGTGTACTGCCAACAGTCTCCTGTAGGCTGTCAGTCAACATAGGTGCACCAAAAGCCAATCAGCCCTTATTTGGCATCCCATGAACTTTATTCAGGCATTTGTTGCTCCCCAACTCTTTTTATATTTGATTGTGGCTCAAGGGTAAAAAAGGTTGGGGACCCCCGGTGTAATGCAGCCTCTTTCTTACCGTTGTGAATTGATGGATTCTGGGAAATGAAGTCTTTCTGCCTTTCTTGGAGGGGTGCACATATTCTCTGGAAAGCAAATGTGCAAAGCATACTTTAAATGAAACCAGGTGAAGGAGGGACTGGATTACGGCAGCACAGGCAAAGTATCATGGGTTCCTTTTAATGTGTGGAATCTGGTATGTGTGTAAAAAATATATATATTTTTTCAGATATGCAAATTAAATAAGCTCATGTCAAAATTGGGTTATATTTTTATTTAATTCATGAGTATTTTGTTTACTCGTGTTAGTCATGGGATGGCTATCAAGCTTTATATGCTTTTTGTCTAAAGTGTTTGATATTATAAAAACAGATTAATGAGAACTAGAAGGGGAGTGAAAGGTGTTCTACTCTCAGGCTAATGCATATTATGTGCAGGTGGAGAGTAGCTTGTGCACTATGCTCCACCATGTTTCTGCATTGACAGGCACAAAGTCGGCAGACACACAAAAGGGATGTTGGCACTAAAACGTATGAGGGGCGTGAAGTTTTAGCTTCCCAATAACCTAATATTATGCTACTTATGTCTTTGTTGGTTTGGTTTTTTTTCTATATAAATTTGCTATTTGGATTTGCACTATTTTAACTTTTTAGGAACTGCTCCACATCAGACAAGTCCATCTAGATTTACAATAGTATTTTTCCTAAGATTAAATCTGATAAAGTGTATTGTTAGTGCCTGGGCAATAAATAACTTACCATAAAACAATCCCGTTTTACTTGAATAGTTAACTAAGGGGTATCTCAGTCCTTGACATGCTATGACAGGAGAACTCACTGACAGTTTGTGTACAAAAGGTGTTCAGAATTAACCTAACCCTTTTTTTTAGATTTTGCTTTAATTTTACGTTAATTTCTCCTTTAAAATATACTATTGTTTCTTGAAGTAAAGTCTAGTTTGCTGTGTAACTGAAGGAATGCAATCTCCATTGTAGCATTTCCAAACTTTACTTTCCAATAGTCAACTGATAATCTAAAAATCAGGCCGTTTATGGCGAGTTCCCCTAACCTCACCATATTTGCAGTAAGCTTTTCTCCCTTTTATAAAGCAATCAAGCTTGCAAGCAATGTTTTGCCACTAGCAAGTGTTAAATACTTTATAAACAAGCACTTTAATTCTTGCTTGAAAGCAACTATTCACATTGATAGGTGTCACCATCTTGGAATATGGATTTCAGACACTAAGGGGCAAATTCACTAAAGTGCGAAGCACCTAACGCTAGCACAAATTCGACAGCGTGATGTCATTTTGTTACTTCACCGATTTACTAACAGGCGCTGGCATAAATTTGCTAGCGAAGTGGACCTACTCTTGCGATACTTCGCACCCTTACGCCAGGTGAAGTTGCGCTTTGGCGAAGGGACGTAACTACGCTAATTCACTAACTTGCACATTTTAATGAATGTTACCTCTTGCGCCAGACTTTATTTCGCCACCTCAGACCAGGCGAGGTGCAATAGAGTAGATAGGGATTGCTTCAAAAAAAGTTGAAATTTTTTCTAAGTACCAAAAAAACCGCTGGCGTCTTTTCTTTTTTTTTTTGTAAGGGTGATAGGCTGAAAAAGATTGTACATTTTTTTTTGGGGGTACCCTCCTTCCCCACCTCCATTTCCTAACATATGGCACCTAAACTATACAGTGGGCACATGTATAGGGCAAAATAACTCTATTTTATGAAGCTTTCGCAGGCTTGTGTAGTGTAATGTATTTGCTGCTACATGTACATCCATTGTACTTTAACTTGGCACCGTATGCAAATTAGGCATCAGTAGCGTATATATTCGATTTGCTTGACGAATTAACGGTAGCGCAACTTCGCTACCTTTCGCCTTCCTGAGCGCAACTTCGGATTTTAGTGAATTAGCGGCACCCTGGCGAAACTTCGCCTGGCGAAGTGTGGTGAAGCCAACGCTGGCGCAACTTCGAAGGTAAGTAAATTTGCCCCTAAGAACTGAGCAACATATACTGGTATACCAAAAGAGAACATAGGAGAGTTAAGGAAAGTTAATAATATCAAGGCATGACCTGGGTTGCCAGCTGAAAAAAAAAAAAGGAACAGTAACACCAAAAAATGTAAGTGTTTTAAAGTAATGAAAATATCATGTACTGTTACCCTGCACTGGTAAAACTGATCTGTTTGCTTCAGAAACTCTACTATAGTTCATATACACAAGCTGCTGTGGAGCAATGGTGGAAATTGAAAAACAGCTATATGGCACAGGTTAACTAATGGATAACAGATAACACCATTAGTCAGACAGAGCTTATCTGCTATCTGCTGTGTAACTTGAGCTTTTTCTCCTTTGAATGGCTGCCCCCATGGCTACACAGCAGCTTATTTATATAAACCATAGTAGTGTTTCTTTAGCAAACACACCAGTTTTACCAGTGCAGGGCAATACTACATTATATTTTCATTACTTTAAAACACTTTTATTTTATGACGTTACTGTTCCTTTAAATGTAGAAAAACACAAAATTAACACAACGCTGTAAGCTGTATGGCTTTATGGAATCCAACCGGCAACAAGTTAGTGGCTTAAATGAACGACTGGAACATGAATAGGAGAGTAATAATTTTTGTGCCTGTATCCAGCCCATGTATCTGGAACAGAGCAACAGATTGCTGCAGCTTTGCTATGACCAGCCAGCTGTGCTCATACTGGATTCATAACAGAAGTCATGGATTCAAGGGACAAGGGAGTGTTTATTTTTCTGTAGTGAGTTTAGTGCAAAGGTCCTAAGAATCCTTCCCATCATGAGTCAGGTTGCATCCCACATACCAGCCCAGAGCTGTCCTTCGCTGCTTCTTCATTCAATTCATTTATTCAATGGTTGGAGAATTATAATATATGTCATGCAAAGTTTGGGACCCCATACTCCCTTGGACGTTCAATACTGGGCACTTTAAATAATGCTCTTGATAAGAAAGTTGACCAACATATGGGGGGGGGGCTATAGATTGCTATTTTTTCCTAGATTGTCTAAAAACTCCATAGAAATTTTCCAAGGGTTCCTAACAAAATAAATATCTTTAAGAGCTTCATTTGTACTTCAATAAAATCAGATTCCAGAAGCCTTAAATGCTTTGTTTACTCTCTAAATCCAACATCCCTAAGACTAAACTCAAACTAAAGTAATAATACATTTCTACTTTGTAGATCAATCCTAATTCAAACTGAGCCACGTGATGATTTTTGCATTGGGATACTGTTGTATGAAACTTTGCAAAATGTTTCCCAAGATTGTTATCTAACCAAAGTTGCAGAGACTTGGAAGGGGATAGTGGCTCACAATTTTTTCGACTACTACATTGCTTGAAGAAAACTTGGCAAAATGTCTTTTCTGAATGCAGCCACTTCTCTTTCAAATGAATGGGACAATCTTACTTGTTCCAGAAGCTGGCAATTGTGATGGAATCACTTAGGATTGCTGAATAGAGCTTTGCCAAACGATGCCCACATGCCAGCACCAGGGTGTCTTCCATAACCTAGGAAGCATATTCCCCATTCATATGAATAAAAATAACTTTGTTTGACTCCATGTCCATGAAACTAAATGATGTGTAGATAAAGAATAATAATATGTCATTAGAATCCAGAGGAAGATCCTTGTTAAAATAAGTTTCACAAGAGTGATAAGTGTCTCTCTTTTGCTGTAACCCAGAAAGCTCAGAAAAGGCATCTCCCATAGACTCCCTTTGAATATATTTTTTTGTTTCAAATTACTTCCCTTTTCTCTGTAATAATTAAACCGTATCTGGCACTTGATTCCAGCTAATAGGTCATTAATCCATATTGGTGGCAAAAGAGGGTGTAATGTTTAAATTAATTTTTAAAAATATGTAAGGTACTGTATTGTGATCCAAATACACATGAAAGATTCTGGATAACCGGTCCCATACCTATAATAATATTGCAGAGCCCTACTAAATCTGTTTGTATGCAGATGCATTACAAAGTAATGATGGTGTTTTTAAGCTTGTTGGACATGCTCCCAGTAGTAGCTTTTTTTAATGGCAAGTGTCATTGAGTCGTGCTGTAAGGAACAGAAAGGTGTGTTCTAAGCTCTCCAATGCACATAGTACATAATCACTGACATACCATTCTGCTCTTACACTTTCCTGTTAATGAACAGCCAGCGAGTGTGAAGCTGCACGTGCATTTTTGTGAAGTCCCTGCACACAGGAGAGTGGCAGTTGCACAGGAATGTCCTGCAATTCCACCCGCTGTTTCCAGATGCAACAACTGTGAGCCAGAAAGGAAGTCACCTGTTGGGTTTCCCTTCCCTACGTCCGTATGTTGGTGATCTTTGACTTTGGGTGTCACAGAAGGTAGAATCATTGCTTCCTTGCTGCTTGGTGCCAGAAGAGGGTGTCTGTCATCGGCTGCGAATAGCCCAGCAATTTTTGCCTCTGGGATACCTTACAGCTAAACTTAGAAGCAAACCAGTGCCACAGTTTCGTATTTAAGATCTTCATTTGAAGTGTCAACCTGGAATCATATTCCCTCTCACTGACTGTGCTGTATTCCTAGTACATACAGTAGATAAACGTTTGGGCTTCAGGTAAGCTTTCGAATGGTTTGAAAATGGTTATGATTTTGTTAACATTGCTTTAAATATTCCTACATTTCATAAATATGTTTCTAAACATTTAGTCTATGTAAAGTTGTGTCTTGTTTTTTTAATTTCTTACTAAATCAGTTCCCATAGTGTGTAGGATGGACGCGTTGGGGCAGAGTTAAGCAATGTATAAAGTATTTATGTAAGTCATGAGCTCATTCATTTTTTGCCAAGTAACATAGAATATTCATGGTGCTCAGTTAATTAGAGCAACTGTTTGTCTTGGCATTATCTGAAAGCTGCATTCTCTAGTGTGTGTTTCTCATGAATCAGACCATTCCAAGTCCGCCCCGATCGCTGGATTACATATCTAAGAGCTTGTGACAGCTGTATATCAAAGAACACTTGCTTTCTATACCACTGGAAGTTAAGCAAGCATAAGGCAGGTATCCACCTTTCTTTTTAAAAACCATTTTTAATTCCTCGATCAGTGTGAAGTTTATTTGCTGCGTGTGAATGAAATTTGCTCATTAGCACATGTATGATTAGAGGTCACTTACTTTGTAGTTATTACAGTTGTATGACCAGGTGTCATAGGTTTGAGGAAAGTTCATGAAACTCATGTGTCTAAAATGTTAGTATATCCTTTAAGTAGAAGTTATTTGTATCTTGCTTATGGTAATTAGCATGACATATATTAATATTAGTATGGTGTAAACATGGAATAGAAGTGGTGTTGAAAATAAGTGATAAAACAAATAGGTGGCAAGAATCAAGAAAACTGTTTAGACACCCCATGGACATGCAGTATGAGAAATATCTGCCCCCCCCCCCATGTAAAAGGTTGCTCATCATTGAACTGTGTTAAAAAATGATTGAGGCTGTCTTTAAATGCTATATACATAATTTGTCAGTGGAACCCAACATGTGGCCTGAGCCTACTCCCCATATTGCCGTATACAGATAAATGAAAACTCTTGTCACAGCAATTCAGCCATAATTCAAGGTATCTGTGTCAGCAAGCATGCATTTAACAACAGACAAGTTTGGATTCCAGGAGTATCGAGGAGAGCAAATAGGTATTCACCCCAAATCTCAGCATAACTGGCATCCAGACTGAGCCTCACCCAGCCATCATTCTGCCCCCCAAGCAAAATTTATTTATATTTTCGCCCTAGCGAGTGACTTAAGTTCATATTAAAATGTAAGTATTTTGCCCCTTTGTGGAGTCCCCAGTAAAACCCCATCAATTCATCTTTACTATTTACCTTTTGTATTAATATTATGGAGCAGTAAAGCTGGTCAAGCATTTCAAAAATTTTGCTAAAAAATGCCACTGGAGGGCACTGTTACAGTATAATCTATGGATGAGCAATCGGGCTGCTGCTTATGTATTTATGTGTATGTATGTAAAACTTTATGATATATATAATTTATATATAAGGAGCCGCAGCACTTATACAGGTATGGGACCTGTTCTCACGAATGCTGGGGTTTTCCAGATAAGGGATCTTTCTGTTAGCCATACCTTTATAATCTACTAAACATTAATTAAATGTTTAAAATTAGAATTAGATAAGATTGTTTTACCACCAATAAGGATTAATTGCATCTTAGTTGGGATCTGGTAGATTGTTTTATTACAGAGAAAATAATTTAAAGAATATTTTCAAAAATGTAATTATTCGATTTAAATGGAATATAAGGGAGATTCCTTTCCGTAATTCAGAGTTTTCTGCATATGTGTTTCCAGATAAGGGATCCCATACCTATAATAAATACTAAACCTTAGAAAAATATCAACTCAAACACCTAGAACAGAACAAGCCATCATTATTCTATAACATATTTTTATTTGGAAATAAGTGGAATCAAAACCTTGCTTAGGAGTAAGTTAAAATGAGGTTGTAGGGCTAAAGAATATTAACGGTCCAACTTGGAGTGATGCTGGTGTTCAGGAGGCCACCCATAAGTAAATGGTACCCAAGGACTTTTTGAGGTCTGTTGAAGGGGGGCATGTGAAATTAACAATTATAAACACGGAAATATAAAAAATAAACTCTGTGGTAGAGAGGTGAGCCCCTGTCAATAAGTGAGAGGTGGGGAAAGCCGTACAAACTGGAAGCATTCAGTAAGGGCTGGTTTCAATATGGCTAATGATAAACAAAAACAAGTAGAGCAGGAATGCATCACTTAACCAGAACTGAAATCGGGGTAAAAAATTTTACATTTGTGATGCATTAAACAGAAAGGTTGCATTTGTGATTAAACAGAAACAAAATAATATACATTTAATAAAAAAGTATTGGCTTTTAGCAAGTGAATTACAAATGCCGGTATGGTTTTTGCCATTCATGATTCAGTAATGATTTGCGGCACATTCAAATGAACAGATATTTGAATAGATGGAGCCAGTTTGTAAATAACCTATTGACCATCTGATGGAGCCAGTGGCCACTAGTTTGCATAAACCTTGACAAAACACACCTAAAAAGGCTTCTTGTTGGGATTCCAAGGACTACTTTGGTGCCCCCTGGTGTGCCTGCTCCACAGTTTTTAGTTCTCTTTGTGTGCCTGAAATTCTCTTTGGTCCCAAATTCACAAATTTCATGACTGGTTCCAATCTATTGGATTGCAGTAAGAATCAGTATGTTAGCAATGCTGAAATAATACTTAAAGAGGTTGTTCACCTTTAAATTATTATTAGTATGATGTAAAGAGAGATTCTGAGACAATTTGCAATTGGTTTTCATTTTTTATTATTTAGCTTTTTATTCAGCAGCTCTCCAGGTTGAAATCTGGTTGCTGGGGTCCAAATGACCTGGAAGACTGGAATATGAATAGGGGAGGCCTGAATAGAAAGATGAGTAGTAAAAAGTAGCAATTACAATAAATTTGTAGCCTTACAGAGCATTTGTTTTTTAGATGGGGTCAGTGACCCCCATTTGAAAGCAGGAAAGAGTCAGAAAGAAGAAGAAGGCAAATCATTCAAAAACTATAAAATATATATATATATATATATATATATATATATATATATATATATATATATATATATATAAAGACTGATTGAAAAGTTACTTAGAATTACATGCTAAAAGTTAACATAACAGTGAAGCACCCCTTTATTATATAAGTAATGCTATTTGTACAGGACATAATATATACTTAGAAAGTCACCAATCAGTAATTAGCTTTTTTTTGCAATTAAAACAATAAAAGCAGCATTTGATTAGTTGTCATGTAAGGGCAGAGACACATGCTGCGATTCAGTGAAAATAGTTGCACGGCGACAAATCTCCTCTTCTTTGGGGCGACTAATCTCCTTCCCGCCGGCTAGAATGTAAATCGCCGGTGGGATGGCCCTCGGAGCACTTTGTTTTCCCGAAGTCAACCGAAGTTTCATCATGAGGCAACTTCGGAAAACGAAGCGCTCAGAGTGCCACCTCGCTCCGAGTGCCATGATTTCTGACAATCAATTAAAATATCACTTTCAAGAGAATTAAAGTTGTGCCTGATAATTTAATATATTTTTCTTCTATAGTATAACATTTGTGCCTCCTATACCATACTCCCACACTTGGTTGGTTTTAAAATTTGCCCTATAAAATCCATGTTGTTTGATCAGTAATTTTATAGTTTCTAATTGAAGCCTCTATAGGTTAGTAACAGCGTGCATGTAAAGGTCAGGTGACGGAAACTAATACTCAGTACAGGTGCTTGTGCCTGGATATACTTTGCTTTTTATATGCCTTCTGCTGTTCAGGTGACAGAGTAAAGTCTGCTCCCTGCTGGCCAAAAAGAAGATTTCATTAGACTGTATGGGATGTGTTATTCGCTACACCTGAATCCAAATAGTATTGCTTTTAAGTGGGCCTTTAGAACAACATACGGTACATTTATAAATCTTTTGTACAAAGGATGCTACCGTAATTGCATGCACTAATAAAAAATATTTTCTTTAAATAATTGATGCTATTAAATATTTTATATTAGGGGATACTGTGAATGTAGACCAGTCTTGCCAACCCTGGGAATTCTGGCAAGATTTGAAATTAAGCCAACTAAATCCGGTCCCCTAACGCAGAGGACCTGAATTCTATGTTATTGCAGATGGCTTGTATTCTAACAGCCATATCTTTGAGGCTTTAGAGCATTATGTCTTTATGATTGTGTAGTGGGATAAACTACCCTCATTGATGAACATATTGAGTTCAAATATCCTTAAACCTTATTATTTCATTTTTAAGTGTCATTTCTGACATCTTTGGCATCAAGGAAAAGACAACCTGAAAGCTCAGTCTCTCCCACTAATAATATTTAAGTGATGTTAAAAGTGCCACTGTGTATTCAGCCTTTTGCAGTGTATGTGTGTATATCTGTCTGGGGCCTAGGTATGGGTTCTTCCTCATGCATGTCCCTCGTTATGCACAGTGAGCAAAATGAAAATTCCTAACATTTTCATCTTTCAGCTCCTTCTTACCAATATTATTTTAAATAAGAGACCCTGTAGAATGTGTTGTATTTTGAAGGGAAGGAGGAATCCTCATAATAGGTCTGCTGTAAAATGACCTAATGTGAAATGAATGCTTGTCCTCTGCTTTTAGTTGTTAGGTTCAAGAGGTTCTATCTGTAGAGTGTGTTTGGGGCAGTTAAGGCTTGTCCCTTATCTTCTGGCTGCCATTGTGCCCATGCTGATACCCTGTGGTAATACAAACTTTGTATAGGTTAGACATGTTAGCATGTGAGCTGGAATTTAAACCTACCTATTAGCAAGTCCGTACGTAGCAGCATCATCGGCAAAGGACTTATTTATTTTGCATATTGAATTCTAATTTAAGGTTTCTAGAGGAGGACCCTTGGTAATATGTATTGTGATAGAAATCCAAAAAAGTTTATTGCATCACATTTCTTTGTTAGTAAGCAGTAGGTAATACGTTTCAGGGGCCGCTAAACTATGGCTGTTTCATTCAGGAAAAATAATAAACCATTTTACTCTAGGGTAGGGGGCAGCTATTTTTGTAGGCCAGGTGCTTTTGCATATTGGGTATTTTCTGTAGAATTATTCTGTGGTATTTTAGTGTTAATGAGTTTGTGGTTTATTTAAATTTAATAGTTAATCTGCAACACTTGCTAAGCAAGTTATACAGCTACCCATAAATCATCTGTATTCTGTAAATCATCTCTCCTGGCTGCCTGGGCTATATAATAAAGGGACCTGCTTCTGTGGCACTTGTTCTTTATTAAATTGCAAGCATACAGTGTGGGAATGGAGGAGTGAGGAAGAGAGGGGATTTTAATTAACACTAATGGGAATGTGAGCTTTCACGCATTGCTTACCAATTACGTTTATTATAAAATCTCAACACCACATGCAAATCCAAGCAGTGCTAGGGACCCCGATTCTGTTGACGGCAAATAGGCAAGGTCAATGAACTAAAAGCAGTATAGAAAAAGTGTATGCTCAAACATAAATCTCGGCTAAAGCTTTCAGGGAACCATAGGGCCACAACCTTGATATCCATTAGATAACAAAGCTTGATCATAGGTGACTTATAACATTTCTTCATTTTATGCACAGAATGGACACTGGTTTTATAGGTTTTGCCCTTTCTTATATTTCCATTGCTTTGCTTCATTGGTAATTGTTTGTAGAAATAATATTTTGTGACTTCTTTCTTTTAAACTCCCATGCACATCTTCCCACAAAAATAAAAACCTGCTACATTAGAAAAAATTGAGACTGAATGTCAATAGCACTGAGCCAGTCGCAGCTTGTTCCTGCCCACGATACAATAAATCCCAGCATTAGCATGCAGGTATGACACTAGCATGTTAAGACAAAGCTATAGTGGGCGTTTAAGCCTGGGCCCCTTTATAAAGATTCCAGTGTAAGGAAATGAATGATTGATTAGAGGGAGCTTACAAGCACAGTTTAATATATTCCATTTCTTTGAACCAGTGCAACCCTGGTGGTTGAAGCTGTTCTAATATGCACACAAAACCATCTTATTCTTAATTGTATTTTTTTTTTTTATTTGAGTCCTTTAACAAATACCATTCTTTCAGGCAAGGTGCTGCTGTGGATAGGTGATATTCTTCATGTAATTTAGAAGAGGTAGAAATACACTGTAGGCCTGGAAGGGTAGGGTGCAAAAGTAAGAGTAGCAGTATCTGCAATGTGTTATACTGTTTTGCAAAACAAAAATTGTCAATGTCACATGGGTGACTTCTACAGTCATTTGGCGTGTGTCCTACACACTAGCACAATATGCTGTCTGTCAAGTTATCAGCTGAAACACTCATTTTTGCCCATGTTACAGTATTACAGTCAGAAAACCCAGTAGCTGGCAAGTTACAAATGGGTATTTATAGCTGGGTAAGGACCGGTGCTCCAACCAGCTAATTTCAAATTAAATCAAAGCACAGTTGTCTGGCTTCCCAACAACTTATGCCATGGACATCTGAAAATGTCTGTGTGAAGCTTTATCTACCAAAACTGTCCTACCCCATCTGTCTTTTCAATAAACCTTGATGTTTTTTTGCTGTATAGTTCATGGCAATAGGCTGAATTCCAAAAACACAAATTAGTTCATATAACCTTAGTTATTTACAAGAAGCGTTTTGAAGAATGTATTGTCTCTAAATCACGTGGTCAGTTAGCCCCTTCAAGTTCCAAATGGTCTCTGGAACCAACATCAGTCGAAACCAAAGATGTTTCCATAGGCAAGCAGATGCCTGAATGCATCTATGAAGTTTGGTGGAGATAGAATTATGGTTTTAGGGCTGGTTTTGTTTAATTCACCTGGTAGTGTTGAAAGCAAACTTTTATGTTACAGTGAACAATTACATTCAGAACCTTTCTTGCTTCCTACTTGGTGGCAACAATTTGGAGAAGGCTCCTTCCTATGTTAGCACAATAATGCCCCTATGCACAAAGCTTGGTTTGTACAGAATGAACTTGCTTAGATGAATGTTGACTGGCTTGGACAGTGTAGTTGTCTCAACCCACCTAAACACCTGTTGGTTAACTGAAATGTTTTCTTAGTTGCCCAGCCTCACTAATTCTCTTGTGACTGAATGAATCACACTCCAATAAAAATGTTTCTAGTATAATCTAGTAGAAAAGTAGATTGATGTTTATCTCAAAGAATGAGATGTTGGTCAAACAGATGCCCAAAATATCTGGCCGAGTGGCCAGTGGAGTGAACCGTGTGATATTGTGCAAGCTGACCAAATTGGTATGCATTCTTAAAGCAGCTGCACATAACATGTATTTAACACAAATATTTTACTCTCTATTGGGATAGGTCACAATAACATGAGTGAAAACTCGAAAAGACTGCAGAGTCTTTAGCAGAAAGAGGCCTTCTATCAGCTAAGTAGTTGAAGCTTATAGTTTAAATCCTTTTACTATTGATTACTCAACTTGCAATCCAATCCTCACGGTGTCACTATAGAACAGTTCTTGTAACTGAGCTGAAAACGCAGATCACACTATAAGAAACCTACAGATGAATGAAATCTATAATATAGCCTTGTGCTTCCGTTCTCTCAGACAGGTTAACTCTCCGAAGAGGGCAAAAGTGAACTTTGTATGTTAGTAGAAATTTTTGTTGCCACCATATGGCTCTCCTTGACATTCTTTGTGGTCTGTAATGTATTTTTTTTCCAATGAAAACTTAAAAACAGCTTAGAATGTGAACACTATACAAAGTGACTTTGCAGCAGTTTGACAGTAGTTTGACTGTAGTTAATTTTTACAATATTTTAAGTTTTACCATTTTTAAATAAATAATTGCATCTCAAAACAAGTCTATAACTGGTCAGTGCTCTATAAATAATCGATATTACCATCTTCTTCCAGTGCATTATCCATCTCACCTTGTTGGTATGGCTATGTGTCTAATTTTGCTTTCTACATTTTGTGTTTTAGATCAAGTGGGGACTTCATGCCTACAAGCTCTTTAATCAGCCAGCTAGACCCTGAATTCTGACATGGAGCAAGCAGAAAATTTGAATGGAAATATATACAAGGGATATTGTGACGATAACAAAGGTAATAATTAAATAGCTTTGTCTTGTACCCATGTCTAGCATACAAGTAAATGACCAATTATTTGTAAATTACAATTTAAGTGTGTGTTTGGTTTTTAGTTACATTTGATGGAAAAATTGCCCGACCCAGATTATTCAGTGTATATAGGGCTTTGATACATTCCCCCACATATAGAAGCTCTGTGCATTTTAAGATATGTCCTGAATGCTGGATCTACTCCACACTTACCTTATGTGTTCTGACTGCCCTGGAACCCACAATTTGGTTGTGTCATGCTTGTTGCTCTTATAGTTGCGCATCTCCCTGCATGGTTGCTTTTTCTGTGATATATTGAAGAAGGTAGGCCCGACAGCTTGAATATATGGATAGGTATAAATTAACCACATTGGGCTGCTGTAGGTGGGAAACCATACTGCAGCCTTTTACATTTATTTCTACACATTTTTCAGGCCAATGTGCTTCATGGGCTTTCATTTTAATTGTATTAATTTTGCTATCGGATTTGATATAGGAGCAATTTGGTCAAAAAGGTAATGTGGCAGAGATGGTGCAAGTAGACTGATGCCTTTTACTGTTACTGCTTAATGTTTGGGTGTGGTTTATACATATTATCACAGGAACAAACTAAAACTTCGTTTTTGATCATTTAAATGTTGCAAGAGCCTTTCCAAAAGTGCTCTGGAGAGACGCAGCCTGAAGAAGCACAGCAATGTCATTCTTTATTTTGGAACATAGTGTACAGAGTAAGAATGAGTAACTGGCAGTGATGGGCAGTTTTGGTATTGTTCAGGTGCAGATAATGGCACTTTACACTCTTACATGCCACCACTGGAACTTTCCCATGATGCAGTGTGCACATGTGCTTGACATAAGTTGAGATACATAGAGAACCAATTAAAATAAAAAAAGGGTAAATATATAGACTGTGCAAAATAAATAATGTTTCTAATATAGTTAATTGGCCAAAAATTTAATGTATAAAGTCTGGAGTGACTGTATGTCTAATATAGTAGCCAGAACACTACTTCCTGCTTTTTAGCTCTCTAACTCTGAGTTAGTCAGCAACTTGATGGGGGGCCACATGGTACATATCTGTTTGCAATTGATCCTCAGCATTCAACTCAGATTCAAAAGCAACAGACATGATCTTTGCGTCTATGGCTAGCTTAAACCAAGAGAGCTGGAAAGCAGGAAGTAGTTTTCTGTTCTGTTATTTTACACACCCAGTCACTCCAGCCTTACATTACATTTTGCCTAACAAACTATATTAGAAACATTTATTTTGCACAGCCTATCCATTTACCCAGTTTTTATTTTTACACTGAACAATTCCTTTAAATCTTGAAGTTGTGCCCATGATATTCAATGAGTACAAATATAATAGCACTCCTTTAATATGTTTTTGTTTACTTCTGTGTCCCATTTAGAGCTATAAACATGATGTTTTAATGGCCACAGCTCCTTATAACAGGGGTCCCTAAACTATTTTACACATGAGCCACATTTAAATACAAAAAAAGTTGGGAAGCAACACGTACATGAAAAAAGTTCCTAGGGGGTGTCAATTAAGGGATGTATTTGGTAGCCCCTATGTGGATTGGCAGGCTTCAGGGGTCTTTGTGCCTCCAAAACTTGCCTCCAAGTCAGAAATCCAAAAATGAGCACCTACTTTAATGCCACTGGAAACAATATCAAAGGGTTTGGTGAGAAACATGTTGCCCACGATAGCCCTTAATGAAATGCACCGTACAAAACCGAATAATATTTTGGTCATGTTATGAAGGGTGGAACAGTATATCATTTTAAAAGGCAAGTTGTATCTCATACAATATGCTGGCTCAGAATCAAACTACTCCTGAAAATGATTTCAAATGATTGTATTAAGTCTGCAGATAGAAAACTGTAATGTAAAAGCAGAAATAGGGGACCTGTGTATGCACAGATGAGAACTGTTTCAGACTGATCAATTACCCTTCTTTTATGCTGTGTTCTATGAAATATTGATTGTACATTAACCAGTATCTTGAAGTCTGAACATGGTTCAGTGAAGGTGAGTGTGATTAACAGTATTTACTTTATGTGGGCAAGAGAATTTTTATTTACCTCCAGCAACCATGTGAGTCTATAAAAAATATTAAGTTATACAAATAGAAACTTACTTTAAAGTATCATTGTACTCAATGTAGAATGTCATCCTCACATCACAAGATAAGCAGCAATAATTTGGCAGATGTAGAATTTGCCCTTAAGGTTAAAATGTGTTGATCTGGGCATTGTTTTAAACTTAACTCCCTGCAATTTGTTTTTTTTTGTGGGCTTGGAGTTAGATTATTTTAAACCCTCTATTTCATACATGCATTTAGAATAATACTTTTCCAGTGAGATAAAATCAATGTATACATTGAGACTCGGTCATCCGGTTCTACCATTTCTAGTTGAATTGCATCATCATGGATCCTTGTGTATGGCTTGCAAGGGGAGGATGATATTTTAATGCCATGGCACCAGATTTGATTGGACTAAACAGAAAACTAGGTTGGTTAATGACCCTGATCGTCAGGTCTTTTGTGTTATTAGTTAACCCAGATCTGATAATTGGATGAGCTCAGAATCAGCCCATGTGCACCCATCTTAAACCAATGAAGATGTTACCTTGAAAACAAATACTAACTGAAAACCAGATAAAACTCTAAACTCTTTGTAAATGGAGGCATTTCTATGTGCTTTGTTTCCAGTATTTGTTTGGAGAAAAATCATGGATTGATGTTGTTTTGCTATACAAAAGAGACTGGTAGAGGTGTCGGGATACAAAAAATGCTAGTTTTTATGTTCTGTGCCAGTGATGTTCAATTTCTGTGGTACTGAATTTTTCTTTAAACTATCCATGTTATCACAAGAAATGTAAGATGATACCCATATTAATGGTGGTAACACACCAAAAAACCAAATGGTTGGTTCTCACTGCAGGGATATCACTCATTACATGTGAAAAAAAGTTTGTCATATTACAACATACCTTTAAATCCATATGCCTCCCTTGTGGATAGGAGAGCAACCCCCAGCACACAATAAAACACCTTAGGGACCCCTAACAACTATTTCCAAATGCTAACAAACCCCCACCAGGTTCACCTCCCACAGACAAAGAAGGCAGAGTATGACATATCCAGACAGGATAGGGCACGCAGAGTATGGAGCAAACAAGCAGGGTAGGGCAGGCAGAGTATGGAACTCACACGGACCATAGGGCAGGCAGAGCATGGCACACACAGAGCATAGGACAGGCAAAGTATGGCACACACCGGGAGCATAGGACAGGCAGAGTATGGCACACACCGGGAGCATAGGACAGGCAGAGTATGGCACACACAGAGCATAGGGCAGGCAAAGTATGGCACACAGAGCATAGGACAGACAGAGTATGGCACACACAGGGAGCATAGGGCAGGCAGAGTATGGCACACACAGGGAGCATAGGACAGGAAGATTGACCTATCCAGTCAGTATAGAGAAGGCAGAGTATGGAGCACACAGGCAGAGTATGGTCTGAAGTGAACAATGCAGGGTCTTACCAGTGTGATCAATGCAGGGCTTTACATCCTGAATTTGTGGTGTGATACACGGGCCGATAAAAGCTGCCCACAGACCGAGTCAGCAGCTTATTGGCCTGTGTATGGGGCCCGCCGACGGGCTTCACCGATCGAGATCTGGGCGAAAGTCGGCCAGATCTCGATCGGATGGAACTAAAAATCCTGTCGGATCGCGGCCGCATCTGTTCGTTGATGCGGTCCCCCGATCCGACCGCCCATTACTATTCGTTAGGATCCGATTGTTGGGCCCTAGGGCCCACGATCGGATCAGCCTCAAGGTGGGCATATCGGGGAGAGACCCGCTCGTTTGGCGATATCGCCAAACGAGCGGATCTCTCCGTGTATGGCCACCTTTACACTAAGGTAACCAGTAACAGCAGGCAGACTTCAATGGAGGTTTACACAAGGGGGGGCAGAGGGCTAGATGTAGTTGGACAGCGCTGTTCTGTGCCATGAACAAACGGTGATGTAAATTTTCTCATAGGCTCTGTGACTGGAAATAAAGTTTGTGGAAATCTACTGGAGTGTGCTGTGTAATGGTTTAGTGATGTTTAGAGCTGCTAATTGGAGGCAATCTGGATAATGTTTGTTGGTCTTCTTGGTCAGAAAAGGCATTTGTTTGGCTGGATGTGCGTGGGCAAATATTGAACTGTCCGTTTGGCAAACAAGTGGCACATGCTTGCCAAAACTGATCTGGTAATCCTTTGTCAAAACTCTTTATGCTTCTACATAATCTGAACTATTAACTCCCATTTGTGTTCTGGACAAAAATCCTCAATTCAGAATCTCACAAAACATTTTTGGTTTTATCCATGTTGAATTTATTAACCTTTACATTTATCTGACATTTATTTTTTTACAGAAACAATGGTTCAATGTTTACACATTACACAATATTCATAGTGATCTAGTGTTTTTTTCAGTAACCTGGATATAGGTTATAATGTTTTTGTTTGTTTTTTGTTTTTTTTAGGAAATTGTAGCCTTTGGAATAATGATATGTTATCACACATATTTGAGGTTTACCATTTAAATTGCAAAACAGTGGTGTCCTACAATAGTCTTGCAAAGGAAGCAAATGAAATAAAACCTGAAAGGATTATATTCTGTGGTCAGGCCTTCATATAGCCCTTGTGTTATTCTGACTGCCCAGGGTGAGTTTTATTTGTCAGGCAATGCTGTCCGTCTGAAATTCCATGAGTTGGCTGTGGCCTCCAAGACTCTTCAGGACATCTAGGCTGACCAAGGACTCTATAGATGACATTGTCATTTGACATTATCATTTGCATGTACTTTAGACATTGAATATGTGGTAAATTGGAAAATAGGCCCATTATGTTAGTTTTTTTGCATTGTGAAGGTTTTCTAATGTAATTTTCGGAATCTCCCTACCTACAAACTATCCAAAATTCAGAAAAATGGGCCTGACTTAACATAAATGATCTGTGTTAGTGTAGATCAGGGAATTACCGGTAAACCAACTAAACAATGTCCTCCTCCATCTCGCAGACACTTGGCATTCCCTTGAATGGGACTGACCTAGCCTGTGGCAGATTCTTCTAGCATTATGTGAGTATTGGTCCGAATTTTTAATTTACACAGTGCTACCTAGCTACCAGAAGTACATGCCATGTACAGCATGGTTCTCTTTTAGCCTAAGGGATAGCTCATATCAGCAGAAAACTTTAATAACCATGGTATCCCGTAGAGAAGTGCTCTCCAACCAGTAGCTCATGAGCAACGTTGCTCTCCAGCCCTTGGATGTTGCTCCCAGTGTCCCCAAAGCAGGTGCTTATTTTTTAATTCCATTTTTGGAGGCAAGTTTTTATTTAATAAAAAACAGATGTACTGCCAAGTAGAGCCTCCTGCTAATCTGCCAAACCATGTAGGGGCTATAAAATAGCCAATCACAGCACATGTTTGTCACCTCCAGGAACTTTTCTTATGCTTGTGTTGCTTTCCAACTTTTCTTACGTTTGAATGTGGCTCATGGATAAAAAAAAGATTGGCGCTCCCTGCCTTAGAAGAATGCTTGTACCTTAAAGGAATTGTTCAGTGTAAAAATAAAAACTGGCTAAATAGATAGCCTGTGCAAAATAAAAAATGTTTCTAATATAGTTAGTTAGCCAAAAATGTAATGTATAAAGGCTGGAGTGATTTGATGTATAACATGTCAGTCAGAACCTGCTTTTCAGCTCTCTTGTTTTATACAGACTGCTTACCCTAGTTACCAGGCAGTAACCAATCAGAGACTTGAGGGGGGGCCACATGGGTCATATCTGTTGCTCTTGAATCTGAGCTGAATGCTGAGGATCAATTACAAACTCACTGAACAGAAATGTACCATGTGGCCCCCCTTCAAGTCGCTGACTAACTCAGAGTGATAGAGCTGAAAAGCAGGAAGTTGGATTCTGGCTGTTTTATTAGACATCTGTTCACTCCAGCCTTTATATATTACATTTTTGGCTAACTAACTATATCAGAAACATTTTTTATTTTGCACAGCCTATCTATTTACACAGTTTTTATTTTCACACTGAACTATTCCTTTAAGCCTAATCCATCCCAAATGAGCAGGACAATTGTTTCAGTGCTATATGATTTGTAATGTTTCCCTTTTTTTCAAGCTGCTTTACAGTTTTATCCTATAGGGACACAGATCTTTTTGGCTGCATGTGGAGGGCTCTATGTAGTCCAGTATATTTTTCTTACTTATAAAATTAAGGGCAGCAAGTGACAAGTCAGCATTATTCTAACAAATCTTTTCTGTTTATTGTATATTAAAAGGATCTGCACTTTTACTAGGATCTGCAGAACATTATTATAAGGAGCAACAAATGATCATAAAATGGTGCATTTCTTTCAAGCTTGATGTGAAACCAGACTGCATGCCAGCGCCAGCTGTATAAATGTGGGAAGGACAAAACATGCCTGAGCAAAAACACAGCTGAATCTGTAATCAGTTGCCAAAACTACTAGGGAATGAATCCGACCTTAATTTCTGAGAAAGCTTGGGCATTTTTAGAATGCAGCCTGGTAATCACATATGTAGTCACAAAAGCTCATCAACATAGCTGGATATTGAGAGATACATTCCTCTTTATACTCGCCTCCCTTTATATTGTCACCATCACAACCTACAATGTTTTGTCTTGACAAATGCACACAAAAATATATAAATGGAAACACATACCATCCTCCTGTTAACATCTTGCCCAAACATCTTTGCCCAAACAAACACTCTATTACCAGGTTCTAGAAGAAATTCACATCACTTTTTCTTGCACAGGGTTATCAACCAGGTTTTCATGTAAGACCAGGACCACTTGTGCCTTGAAAGAAGGTGAGAATTTTGCTTCAAGTGACACTATGTCGGGGGCAGAGTTTTTCTTTAAATTGAGAAGTCGTCTTTTTTTTATTCTAGCAAAGCTTTGTGCTTGTTACGTTATCAATCCTGAACCCTTATTCAACATCCAAAATGGGCTGTCCAGGGAAGGAGAACATTAGGCTTTATATCTCTGGGGCACAGCCTAGAAGTGATCCTGCTCACTAAAGCTACTCTCATGCTGGCCATCAACACCTGCTGTGTGCTGTCATTTGGCTACCCCTGTGCATGTCCTGTAAATCATGTGTGCAAAGTTGCTCCCAACAGTGTGTCTGCTCATGGCACAGAAACATCAGGCAGAAGCAGGGGTAGTTTTACTACGAGGCACAGTGAGAACTGGAAATCTGTGTGTGTGTGTCTATGCAGATCATCATGCTTGAATCAGTAGCCAATGAACAGCGGCTGTACAATTTTCTAGGTCACACCAACATATATATATACATTCATACAGCTTGATGGGAAAAAAATAACAACGGATTAAAGGAAAAATGCACTGGTATGGCTGATTTAACACTGTCACTCTATTGTTAAATGAATATTCATGTGTGCACAAGATGGTTTAATGGCAACACATTGTATTATTGTAGCTCAGCTTTTAACTTCTATTTGGAACCTAGTATCCATAAAGGATAATTGGAAACACTAGAACAAATAATGTGAAATTAGAAAAGAGAGAAAATGACGGTACAATACCACCTATATTGTAGAGAGGCCTTATTGTAAGGTTACCTTTAACTGTAAAATCCCTTCTCAATACATCCCCTAAATTGTTTTCATTGCACACATTAGGAACTGAGTGTAAATAAACACATTTATTAGCAGCTAGTATTGGCTCATTGGCTTTCTCTCAGTAACCCATGGACAATTGCTTGCCTAACTAATTCTCCAGAAGCACAGTCCCCTTTATAGTGTGGAGTTGACAGATCCACTGCAAGGGTTTGTACATTGTAATATTCTGTTAATCGGACAGTATACCCCCTTCTTGAGCTCAAAGAATAGAATATACTTTTTGTCTATTGTTTTTATTGCAAACATTTCTTTAGCTAAACAGCAAAATTGAAGCTATTCCATCTTTGGTCCTTGCAAGGTAAATATTTAGATTACCGGTGCAGAGATAATCCCCCCGTGCATTATGAGAATGAAAGGAGGGATTTTTTTAATTTTTTTAATTAGCTACCTAGCAAGGACCAAATATGGATTAGCTTCAGTTTCCATTATTTGCTGTATTTAGCTCAACTTAGCTCAAAAACAATATGCAAACTATATGTTTAGTGCAAGCCCTATTCATTCATGTTGGGCAGGGGAGTATACTGCCCCTTTAACATCACAAGCTATACACACAAGGCTAAGCTACTTTCTTTCTAGATGACTGTGGCACAGTCACTATTTCATACTCCTTTATAACCACCACCACCCCCCCAAATTACCCTCATTGCTTGCTTTGGTGCTGCAGCCTCTTATTAAATTAAAATTACAGCTACCAAATACAGTAAACAACACTTTTTTATTGTGGCATGTTAGGTTAGGTTTTTAGTGAATCTACTGAATTTTTTCCCCTAAATTCAGGACCATCCAGGCTTTTGTTACTAGGCCATTGCATTCCTGGAATAATACGTGATGATATAAATTTTTTTTCAGTATGGTTAATATCAACGGGGTCGGTATGAGCCATATCTGTGATTTTAATCATCATAACCCGCTGTTAGAGATGGAATCATTACCTGCAACTCCCTGCACTGAGGTTGGCCCAAACCAGTAAGTGTTGGAACTTGCCTCACTTGGAAACTCTAAAGCCTCTGTTTTAACACGCAGTGTCCTAAGATGTTGTTAGAAAACACGAGCAGCTTTTTTTCAGCTTGTGACTGTCTGGGCTGCTATGGGGAGCTGTTAATACAGGCTGTGCCAAGCAGAGCTGCTCCTGCGGATTCACTACTGACTTCACAGCTTTCAGCAGGAGAGGATTTTAAAAAGTAGGTTTAAAGGGTGTGTGTCAAGTTGTAAAAGTGTTTATTTTAGAGGTGTAAGCCAGTCGAGTGTAACATGCTTCAAAATAGGATGGCACCAGTCTGCAGAAGGAGGCTAAGCTTAGAAATGCTTTGAATGCTTTTTTCGATTTTGGCTCAGCAGGAGGAGTATGCTGAATGGGGGGATACATGATGGAGTCAGTCTTATAATTCACTAACCCTATCTCTCCCACTTTGGAATCTGGAACTGGAAGAATTTTGGTATGAACAATCTTTATTTTTTTTTTTTTGGATCCTAACAGGAAAGTTGTTATAATGTTTAAGTCTTCTGTTTCTTGAATGTCTTCTTTAATGACTTGTAATGCAAGTAGGAGCTACAAACTTATAGAGCAGTTCACAAGTGGGGTCTATAAAGCTCAGTACTGTGTTTAGAGTGACTTGGAGATCAAACATTTTACTGAGCTAGATTTTTCAGTTTGTCACCGATTCCCAAAGTAGAGTGCATTTCCTGTCCAATAACTGATGACGTAGGATGTTATTCATATTAATGATTTTTTATTGTGTTGGTCATTGAATAAGGATCATGAATAAGTCTCTTTTAGGCCTTGGGCAGTGTTGTATAGCTATGTGGGGAAACTACTTAGTTCTCAGATAATATCAGTCAATTTCCTGCAATGACCTGGATACTTATTATGCAGTGTTCATAAAGGCTTTTATTGCATCCATCTGATATTAGAGAAGTGTTTCCCAGATGTTAGGGTGTGTTTATTATTGCCCTGAAAGCAAGAAGGGGTGCAAAACGTAGCCCCTTAGGAGCATTTGCATCTGAGGCAATGTATATGGCGAGTATCTCTTGTATTTTTTATATTGAAAACTGGCTGTTGATATCTGACAGAATGCGTTAACTGCAGAAATACAGTGTATAATGTTTCCATAGTATGCTAAAAGTTCTCTTGAATGGGTGTATTTCTAGCTGCACTGTACGTATTCACATCCTGCTGTTAGAGAATGTCTAAGAGAGAGATCCTTTTATTAAGGACTAGGAAGACAGACTGTTTACTGCTTGTTAAATAAAGCTGCTTTTGGGCACATTCATAAAACTTTCCACTCTCAGACCCTTCAGGAAAATGTTTTAAAGGGGCACTGTCATTACGATAAACACTTTTGAATGAGTAATGTTAAAGTACTGCACAATCATGGGTAAGTGCAGCTGTTTGAGTGAGAAGCAGCAGCCCCCCAAATCCCTAATTGTAGGGCCCAGAAGGGCAGCAGTTGGATGCAATCAGAACCTGGATTCTGCCCCTGTGATTTCTTGATTTCCGCTGTTGTGTAGTGTGTCCAGTAAGCTGTCTGGTATTTTCCAACAACCTTAATATGAATATGCTTTGGGTAAAGCATAGAAATAACTTATTGGATACATAAAAATTGTTGCAAATGTTATTGTAGATATGGACAAAATATTGTATTTTTTTTTTCCTGCTAAAGTTTACCAAACATTACAAAGCATTTATAGAAAATGTACCCATTTTCACGCTGGAGTTTATCCAGTGTGGATAGAAAAAAACACACATAAAACATTACTTTGACTTGGGATGTGTCATTGCTGGCTCCCTTCTATTACCAGTAAAAGCTCTTTATTTTTGGGAACCAATCCATTCATGGGAGCTTCTTGTCGCACAGTAAGAAAAGTCTGATTTTCTGGTTACAAATGTAATTATAGTTTTCAAAGTATTCATTTGAGATTAACTACCATGACAAAGCTTTAGAAACTCGCTAGGCAAGGCCATAATTCTTATTTGTTCTCTGTGCATGTGTGTCAGCATTATCAGCTGTGTAGAATACACCCACACATTGATGTCAGGTCAGTGTGCATACAAAATAAAAGAAAATCAGAAAAAGAAGAGTGAAAAAAGAAAACATTCTGCTAAGGGAAGTAATGAAGCATCAGAATAAGAAGTGGTGGTATGTCAGAATGATGAGTGGGATGAGCTCCGGAATAAGGAGCAAGTTTGCTGATGGTTAGAATAAGAAAATGGCTGATGAAGCAAGTGAATAATGATGGAAAGTATTGGAGCATCAGAATGAGAAAGGAAGCAGTTGAGCATCAGAAGGAAGAGTACATCTGAAATGCTTTAGTTGTAGGTTTCAGGTAATCTTGAATCATGACTACATGAAACCTATTTTGCAGATATACATAATTACAATCATGGCCATGGAGCCAGGGTTCTTAACACTGAGATATTCTTCATGTTTTGGACTTCCACCGATTTCAGTACCTGCAGTGATTAGTTTGATCGAAATCTGTTGAGCCTTCCAGGGGTTTTTTTTGTGCTGCATAACATTTAAAAACAGTAAAAAACAACTGACATTCCATTTATCAGTTTTAAAGGAACAATAACACCCTCAAATCCCAATGTATTCTACACAACTCATCTGTTCTGTAACCTGTGCCTTTTTTCCTTTTCCAGCTTTGAATGGCTGCCCCCTTGGCTACACAGCAGCTTGTTTATATAAACTATAGTAGTCTTTCTGAAGCAAACATGCCAGTTTTACCAGTGCAGGCCAACCGTACAATATATTGTCATTCCTTTGAAACTCTTTCATTTTTTGGTGTTACTGTTCCTTTAAGTATATTCTCCAGGGTCCATCCATTAGCTGTGTTGCTGTGCATGGATACTGTGTGTAAGAAAAACAAGTTTTTTTCTATCTAGGGAGAGGTTGATGAGCCAACTTTTTCTTTGACACATTCTTCCCTTAGATGCAAGGCAGTGCATGTCACAAGATGATGATAAACAGATGGATTGCATGTGTAGAAATAATGTCTCAGGCTATGCTCCTTTATAGTTGCCACCCTCCACTGTATTGAGAACCTGCTTTGCTTTTTATTTCAAACTTGGTGGGTCTCATTTATTAATGCTTTCTACCGGCCTACAGTGGTTATCTGCAGGGCTCCCTTGCACCTAATGGGTGTTGTCTGTCTGACCTCTCCCAGGGCGTTCTGCTTCACACATTGGAAACCACTGCCCTGATGAATCCAACACTGAGGATGTTTTTTTGGAACTGATAAAATGTACACTAAAGATTGCCCTGAAGTATTTGTGCATGTTAAACCCCTTAAAGGGATTCTGTCATGATTTTTATGATGTCGTTTTTATATCTAAATTTCACTGTTTACACTGCAAATAATTCACTCTACAATATAAAATTTCATTCCTGAACCAACAAGTATATTTTTTGTTTGTCGTAATATTGGTGTGTAGGCAGCCATCTCAGGTCATTTTGCCTGATCATGTGCTTTCAGAAAGAGCCAGCACTTTAGGAAGGAACTGCTTTCTGGCAGGCTGTTGTTTCATCTACTCAATGTAACTAAATGTGTCTCAGTGGGACTTGGATTTTTACTACCGAGTGCTGTTCTTAAAACTACCAGGCAGCTGTTATTTTGTGTTACGGAGCTGCTTTCTGGTTACCTTCCCATTGTTCTGTTGTCTGCTGCTGGGGGGGTGATATCACTCCAACTTGCAGTAAAGAGTGACTGAAGTTTATCAGAGCACAAGTCACATGATTGGGGGCAGCTGGGAAACTGACAATTTTGAGAAATGGATTTCAGCACTATTAACTGGTGCGTTTTGAAAAAAGAAAATTTCCCATTACAGTATCCCTTTAAAGTTGGGCTCTGGTTAAACAGAAGAATGTATAATCTGGATTAAAAACTCCACAATATCAAAAAATAAAATGTATGAGCCCAATATTCTTCAGTGTTGCATACAGACATATTTGTTCAGATAGTGGCTCCGCGTGACAGCTCTAACAATTCATAGACAAAACCATTGGTACTGTCTTTGTTTATCATCACATGAATTACTACATTTTAGAAAGCTACTCAATTGCATAAGTGCAAAGGGTGGATAGATTATTTCCATGCTACAGAATGTCATGTACATCACTGAAAGTGCTACTTAGTGTACAGAGAGGTGGATACTGAAATGTTATATTTGATAGTAGAATCTAAAGAATGGGGCAATGAGGCCTTATAAAGCAAAGCAACACTTATATGGAGTTGTATAAGATGTTGATCATTGCTTGTTGGATGTTAATGGAGAACAAAAAATCCTGCGTTTACTTGTTAACCTGTGCATTCCTTTCCATGGTGCTGAAGTGTAAAAAGACAGCCTATCTTTTGTTCATACTCACCTTGGCACCATACTGGGTGCCTCCTTGTGAATCAGAACACTCTTCAGAGAAATCTGTAACTGGCACAGTTTTACCATGGGGCAAAGAAGAACAGAAAGCTATGGATTGGAACATTAAGCTTTGCAGTATTTTGGCTAAACTAGAGCTGCTATAAATATGAATGACCGCAGTCAAGTTTGCAGGATTTGGGCACAGAGAAGTAACACTTTGAGCCCAAATAGTTTTTTTAAAGTTCTCTGTCAAACACAGGGTATTAAACAGAAAGGGGCAGCGAAGAGGTATTGTTCACCCAGGGCCCCTCCAAAAAAAAGTTTTTGTTTTTTGCAGGGACCCAGCAGTTCCAAGGTACTCTACTGAGTGACACCTACTAAGATCCTGCTCCACTTGTGACAGCAGCTTATTGTCCCAAAAATGATTTAGGGCACCTATTGTATGTTTGTGCCATTACTGATATGCTAGTGAGGTGGGCATGGGCCAGAGTTTGACTGAAAAAACTCCATCATGGTGACAAGCAGTCTGACAAGTGTATGCTATCTGAGATACAGATATATTTTTAAATCCTGCACCCAAACAGCCCTGTCATATTGCTTTGTCTTGGCCAACTTTAGTGACCACATCTAACATCAGTGAGCTTATGGTTTTAATGGGTCAATGGGAGAGGTCCAGTGAGAAATTTGAAGATGTTTGCAGCCGTCCTGACATGCAAGTTTTTTTCGGAGAAAAAAACTTTAATCGAGTTTGATTGAATTTGATTCAAGTTTTCGTCTCGGAAAAATTAGAATATTAGAAATTTGAGTAAAATCAAATTCATGTGAATTGAATATTGCTAACTGTTCCTTCCTATGTCAAGAAGCAGGACAGTTATAGCAGATATGTGCTAAACTTTTAACTGTATGATAGGTAATGAATCTATGAAGTGCACTTCCTCGTTGAGCTCAACTGGGGTTTCTAGAAGTGAAGCACATATTGATTTACCAGATTGTTATTTACCACATTGCTATTGACTTCAGTACTTTTTGGGATCCCAACAGCCAAGGTGTCGAGGAACACAAAATAAGTAATTACTGGACATGTTGCATATTTTATGTTTACAATGCTTCCTCCTATAATAGAACATAAATAAACATTACCTGGATCGCTTTTTTTTTATCCTGCACTTGTTTTCTTTATTCTTCAGCCATATTGAAATGAGAGAAAGGTACAGGCTAGACACCACAGCTTGGCCTGGGCAGGAAATCTTGTGCTCCTTTTGCACGTCTCTGCTTACTTATGTTTTTCCATATCATTAGGTGACGGTGCTAAGAAAAACAGCATCGTCTGATTCTGCCCAGTGTATGTTGCTGTTTTTCAATACATTTTTGTTGAATGCCAGAGCCAAGTCAAGCAGAATGAAGCTCTTAAATGTATCACTGTTTATATGCTGAGAAGGAATGTTCTGTGAACACAAGTTATTTCCTCATATTTCACAGTCTGTTACAGTGAAATAAATGTTAGACAAACACATCTCACAGAAAGAATATTTAAGAAAAACTCAGCCTAGTAGTGTTTACATTCATTTTATTTCTGTATACATTTGGTACACCAGATATAGGCTTGGAGACTGCCAGTGGATATTTGCCCCAATACGTGGGACATGTTGGGAAGAACTGGCATAGGATGTTCGAACCTGGGAGCCATATTTATCTGTTTATTCATATGAGTGGGGGTTGGCATTATGTCCTTTGTGCAAGCAAATGTAATTTATATTCTGCTAATGGGAGCCTCTAGTGGTCAAGTTGTTTTGAATATCTGCTTAAAGGAGAAGGAAAACTACCGAAGCAGTTTATTGCCAATAGTTTACAATAGTTGCTACAATAGTGCAAGCTATAACATTATATTTATTCTGCAGAATGCTTTACCGTACCTGAGTAAACAGCTTTAGAAGCTCTTTCTGTTTGTTTAGGATAACAGCTGCCGTATTAGCTTGGTGTGACATCACTTCCTGCCTGAGTCTCTCCTTGCTCACTCATAGCTCTGGGCTCAGATTTTTCCCTTGGAAAAAGGGACAGAGAGAGGAGCAAACTGAGCATGCTCAAGCCCTAGCCCTGGAGGTTTATGCTGAAAACAGGAAGTCTGATAGAGAAGCCCATGTGTACACAATAGATGGAAAGAAATGCTGTGTTTCATTTGACAGAGGACTCAGAGCAGTATTACTTTGATGGTTTACTGGTGTATTTATATACATTATTTGCATGCCATAGGTTATCATAGTATTATTTACTTTCTGAAACCCAGCCCAGGAATGCTGGGATATTTTTGATGTTAGAAAAGACAGGGCTCCATGCAATACAGGATTGCTTGTGCCCTATGGCTAACCATCCAACTATAGCTGTTGTGCCATTCCCTTAATCCTCTGATATTTGCTTTCATTGAGTTTGTATGTTGTAGGACAACAATAGAGTCAGCAGGTTCAAGATATTATTGGTTCATTTTTTAAGTCTTCTTTTCGCTAAGCAATAGGGCCCAATAAGAACATATCTGCATGGCAGTACTTGTGAGTAAGACAACAGACATATTCCAGATTTATCTGAGCATTCAGTTAACATCTATAAAAATATGAACTGTACAAAATAACATAATTCATAGTTTGTAAAGGGCCTTTGCTTTAGCCAAAGGAGTAATTGTGTTCATCTGAAATCTTGTAATTGAAAAACAAATACAGTATATCTCTTTGCTGCTAGGCTTAGACTCACTGAAGTGTGCAAGCTTATTTCCTCTAAAGAAATTGCCCTGCTTGCACTAATAAATGCTTTGCTTTCTTCAAGGATTAATTGAACAATATTCTGCTTATAATTGGATAGTTCAGGTTTAAAAGATATTCTTAAAGATTTCCCTTGTTGCACAAGATTTCATGTTATCTCTTATTGTATTCTCAAATAACATACTAAATTAAATGGATACCGTCCGCAAAACAAAAGGGCTTTATTTGTGCCAGCCAACCTTGTATTACGTTTTGTTTTTAACATTTGTCATTCAGCATTTGTGCCAAGAATATTTATTTTGTTATTTTCTTGTGATGTACACAAAAGATTCCTGCTATATTTTTAGATAGAGCCCCCCCCCCCCCCTGCAAACAGCTACGACAAGGCTGCTATTCCCTACTGTGAGGACCCAGGGATTCTGTTTTTACACTAAAGACTTATTGAATCCAGAACTTTAGCCGAAGTAACAAATTGTTCCTCAAAGATGTGACACTGCACCAAGCCAAATCTGATTTGCATATTATTACTGGCCCTTCATGTAATGTTGCGTCTTTGTTAAAAAAATGTGTGGCCTCTAGCACACTAAAGTCGCATGTCAAACATAGGTCTGTATTTGGTTAAGCCGATGAATTTGGTGGTTTCATAATTTACACCATTGTAAAATGGAGAGATGTGGGATTGTGTCAGTGGAAACAAACACACATAAATATAACATAAAGCTTTCTATGTTTTTATCGTGCTATGGTTGCACCATGCAAAGCAGCTTTATTTCAATTTCTTTTTATGGCTGTAAAGTAATATAAGAAATATGTTAAGCAATGCTCAAAATTCTTGTGGAACTGCTCTCTGGCTGGTACGATACAGTTGCTTGGTGTTATTGTGAAACCGTTACTTTGCGAAATCATGTTGCAGGAAAGTGTGTATCATTCTGACTGGCAGTGCCCAAGTTCCCAAGCCAAATGTATCTATTTATTTTTATTTGTTGCACACTTTGCTATTTTGTTAGGAAATGACTGGGAAGATTAAAATTGTATGCATTTGTAATGGAGTACAGGTATAGGACCTGTTCTTCAGAATGTTTGGGACCTCGGGTTTTCCGGATAATGGATTTTTCTGTAATTTGTATCATACTTTAACTCTACTAGAATGTAAACATGAAATAAGCCCAATAGGCTGGCCTTGCTTCCAATAAGGATTAATTACTGTACATCTTAGTTTGGATCAAGTACAAGGCATTGTTTTATTAATACAGAGAAAGAGGGGAAATCGTTTTTAAAAATCTCGATTATTTGGATAAAATGGAGTCTGTGGGAGGCAGACTTTCCTTAATTTGGTGCTTTTTGTATAATGGATTTACAGATAACTGATCCGATACCTAGATGTGCAAATGGGTTCTTGGTACCTACTTGTTTTTCTTAGATGAAAGAAGCTATCTTGTCACCATATTATTATACGGTATATGACAATTTCTGGAAGGTTTTAAATACCTATAGGACTACATCAATAATCTAATGCTTCTGTAGAGACCCATGTTTATAATCGGGTCAGCCCATTTGGCACACCATGTAGGGGGGGATCTAATAAGAGCAGATCTGTCTGTGTATGCCCAGCTTTACTTGGGTATTTCTGTACTTGGGTTTTAATGCTTAACCTAGAGCCCTGCAGCGGGTCGGTTACCCGCAAAAACCTGCGGTACCTTGCGGGTAGAAGTTAGGGGTGCGGGTATAGACGCGGGTCTGACTCTCAATAGCGAAATTTACTCCTTTTTTTCTGGTCATTTCTACTTCCGATGACGTCACTTCCGGGTTTACAATGACAGCACTTCCTGTTTTACTCCTTTTTTTCTGATCACGTCTTCCGCCGATGATGTCACTTCCGGGTTAAAATGACAGCACTTCCTGATTCTTGATGGTCAGCGGGTCTGGGTTGCGGATAAGGTACTTGCAGGTCGGGTTCAAGCAGGTAAGAATGAGGGTTGCGGGTACGGGTCAGGTTCGGGTTCCAAAATATTGACCCACGCAGGACTCTAGCTTAATCAACCAGAGAGCATGTTGTATAGTGTATTCCCTGTTCACCTGGGTCCCAGTTCTGTTGCAGCTCCAGCATTGCTTTTATCCCTGATGTTCAGCTAGGAATGTTTGCAGATATGGTAAAGGACGATTTATACAAATGTTACATGATTAATACACCGTTTTGTTTCATTCATGGTGACTGCAAACTATAATCAAAGCACCAGATAAAAAATATGCTGCCTCTGGAAACATTTATGAAGCAGGAATCCAGTTCCAGGTTACAGCTTGCTTTGCTCACGTAAACTAAAGCCTGACACGTTCTAATGTTGAGTGCAGCAGCAGATGTGTGATGGAAGCCTACACTTCCGCATTCACTAAATCTTAACATACAGTCCTCCATAAACCTCTTGCCCGTGTATTTTTAGCTATCGCTAGAACATATATCTTGTGTAAAAATAGCGTGGTTTTGGCCAAGGTAACAATGCCATTAGTTATAAATGTTTGGGTTTGATCATTTGCCCTGTCCTTTGACCTCTTGCTCATTTTGCAGAAGAGCTTGCCTAATAGAACACAGACATGTAATGCTTATTACTCCTTCCCTCTTTTTAAGGAAGTGTAACATATGAGTGTGGTACAGTTATGTCAAAAACATTTCCCTGAATAAACATTTGGCTCATTATAGAGTGATTGACTGTCAAGTGACTTCTTTGAATGTTCAGCTTTGTTTGAAATAAAAGGCCCAACTAGGTTTTATCCCATCAAATATTTAGTTTTAATGTCAGAACCTTGGTGTAACTGTGTCTCTACCAATTTATTTTCATCTATCTGAATTTAATGCTATTAATGCAAGCTATATTGAGTGAACACTACTTTTATGCTCACATTCACTTAAGTTTATCTGACCGATTTATGTGATCTTTGGGACTCTTAGGTCTCTTACACACGGCCATTTTTTTCTGCGCTCCCCTGAGTTGTGCTTTCTTCCATTCAGCATTCAGCAGGAAGGCACAAGAGTCGACACACTCAATTATTGTGCTGGGGGCTGTACTCACACAGACGCATGTAAGCGACAAACGCAGGTGAAATGCAACATGCTGCGTCCCACCTGCATTTGGCGCTTACATGCGTCTGTGTGAGTACAGCCCCCAGCACAATAATTGAGTGTGTCTACTCCTTAGCTCCCCTGCGGGTGTACGGAAGAAAGAGAAATGCAGGAGAGCACAGGAAAAAATGGCCGTGTGTAAGAGCCCTTACACATGGGTTGTTATTCTGCGCATGTTTGAGACACAGGTATAAGCGCACCTAAACACATGAACTAATTGATTCCATTTTATTCTGCCTGTCTTTACTCATAAGAGTTGTTTTATTTCAGGTTTTTGCGGGGTTTTTTAAACAATATTTGCTGCATTTAAGCCAATAGAAAGAGGGTTGCACTTGAAACAATAATTCATTTAGTTAAGTAAAAAAAATGCATATGAATGCAATATATAAATTTTTACATGCTCAGCGTGCATTTAAAGAGCTCTGTGCAAGAGCCCTGAAGCGTCACTCCAAATTCATAATGTGGCACCCAGAATAAACTACTTATTCAGAAAACTGGTGGAGATAAGTTTTTAAGCAATAATTTTATATAATTAATTAGGGATGCATCGAATCCACTATTTTTGATTCTGCCGAACCCCCGAATCCTCCGTGAAAGATTCAGCCGAGAACCGAATTCAAATCCTAATTTGCATATGCAAATTAGGGGTGGAGAGGTAAAACATTTTCTACTTCTTTGTTATGTGACAAAAAGTCACACAATTTGCCTCCCTGCCCCTAATTTGCATATGCAGATTAGTGTTCGGATCCGGTTCGGCAGGGCAGAATGATTCGGCCGAATCCTGCTGAAAAAGCCAGAATCCCAAACCGAATCCTTGATTCAGTGCATCCCTATAATTAATCTTTCTTACTACAATATTACCTTACTCTATTTTTTTTATACTGCCCCCAGGCAGATGGTCCAAATTCCTCCTGCCACCATTCCCCCCCCCCCCCACGGGTCACTTTCACCCCCCTGCTTCCTCCCCGAAGCTGGTTGTTTCTGTGTTTACCACTAGCTCACTGCCCAAGCTTCAGGTTGCACCCCACCCCCACCCTGTTGCACCCTAGCCTGCCACCTCTGATACCTACCTCTTGTTCCGGCCCTGCCTCGTTGCCTTTTTATGTTGTACCTGGTAAACTGGTGTGAACTCCGCTATACTACCGTACTTTTCTTTCTGCATTAGGCTAGGGCCACACAGGGTGAAAATTACTGAAATCCAAAGGCCAATTTCGGCCCCTGGAGCAGTATTCTCCAGTGGATGCAAAAAGAAGAATTAAATGGAATCCTTTTGCTTATGAGCTCAAACCTGCACATAAACTTCCTGATAAAAACGTTTAAGGCCCTTAGCACTTGATTTATAACCCAACATGTGTTTGTGTTTTTGATCCTTTTAAATTGTGTGCAGTTTTGTGTTTCATCTGCATCTGGAAATGACTACTAATATAAATGTGTACTAACCAGTAACGTGGCAGTGATTTTACAGTTTACAGTGCTGCTTTATTAAACTGCTACCTGTTGGTCAGTTTAATAATGTACAAATCACTTTAACCTTTAAGTGCCATGAAACCTAGAATAAGCATTGATGATTGTTAGGTTATTTACATATCTTGGATCAGATGTTAAAGGAACAGTAACATCAAAAAATTAAAAGGTTTTAAAGTAATACAAATATAATGCAGTGTTGCCCTGCACTGTGTTTGCGTCAGAAACACTACTATTGTTTATATAAATAAGCTGCTGTGTAACAATGGGGGCAGCCATTCAAAGGAGAAAAGGCTCAGGTTACACAGCAGATAAGCTCTGTACAACATAATGGTGTTATCTGGTATCCTGTGCCATATAGCCATGAAGCAAACAAATCCGTTTTATAAGTGCAGGGCAACAGTACTTTTTTCATTACTTTAAAACACTTTTTTGGTGTTACTTAAAGTCAAACCAACACAAGTCAGCTGTAATCAGTACCTATTGCAGTGCATGAGGATTGCTGGAAAACGCAGGCATATAGTTGGCTGGAGATTATGTATGAAATTTCTTTGTTAAAAACACACATGCTCATTTTGAGGTAGGAATCATTGGGAAGTCATATATATCAACAGGGGGCATAATTTAAGATGACAGTGACTGCTGGGGGGCCCTTAATGTATAGGGAGGGGCATAACTGGACACCAAGTGATAAGCAGTTTCAGTATATGTCTATAAAAATATATCAGTGGCAACATTTACAGATATTGATATCCAAGAGAATCTCAAAAGAAACTCTAGAAAAGTGTTTAAAACTCCATATTTGCAAGGGGTAGTTCACCTTTTATTTTTAGTATCTTGTAGACAGCAACATTTGGAGTTGGTCTTGTTGAAGTATATTAATTTTTGTTCTAAATCAGTCAGACTTGGGATTATAACTGATAAGAACAGTAGAGAGTATGAAGAGAGAAACTATAAAAAGTAAGAATAACAATAAAATAAAAGCTGGACAGTCAGACTGTTTCTTGGTTGCTATGACCAGTTACCCCAACAACCTGCCAGAATAGGAAGGGTAATGATTATATTACCATAAATAATAATAATAAACTTCCTCTTTAATGTCCAACAATTTGAATTCTTGCAGCAGTGATCATTGGCTCTTGTGCTGTAATGTGTGCCAGTGATTTCCTGGGAGGAGTTGTTGATCTCGGCAGATAGTTTTTAATCTCTAAAATACACAATTTCTTTAGAAAATATTCTGAAGTATGCAGACAAAGGGGAGCAAGTAAAGGAAATAACATATAGGGGGAAAATAAATCTCCGAGACCCTTGGCTGCAAAGAATAAAATGTTCCAAAAAAAATGCTGCAGAGACAGAAAAAGACTTGTCCTCTTTAAATTGTAGTTAGTGTAAAAGCAGGGCAAGATGCTGTAGCTCTCTGTGGGTATGAATGGGACACTGTTTCTCTGCACAGTGCTTCCAGTGTTGCTAGAGAGCATACACCAAGTGCCTCGTAGAGCACAAACACGGGAGTGCACACAAAGAATGATATACATATAGCAAAAGAAAAGGGATTTCTAGAACTCACGTTGCCTCAAAATTTTTGTACTGGCATGACATTCAGCAAGGTTAAGTAAACTTTGAATCTCTATGCATGTACATGCTTGTTTTTGGAAAATAGTATCTTAATACCAATTTAGGATTCAGTTTGTTTTCTATTCTATCTGTGGTTTTTCAGTTCCGGTCTTTCTGTGCATGTAGATATTTCAGATCAATGAAGGGTCACACTAAAGCTGGCCATACACAGTCAGATCCTCTCGTTTGCTGTTTAGCCTGCAGTTCAATGGGCCAAATCAGAAAGATCAAATTGTTTGGCCCCTTGGCCAAGAATTCAATCATATTGGTGGCCAATGTATACCATCTGCAGAAGACTACATCAAAAGCCAATGCATTCCTCCTTTTCTCACCTAGATTTTTGTGCAAATATCAATTGGGCAGACTAGCAGGAGGCCCTCATACACCGGCTAATACCCTGCTTACGTAATCTGGGAAAAGTTTTAATTGCCCCTTTTCTGTTCTCTGATCGCCATAGTTCGAAGATGTCATTTTCACACTTTAGTTACCATGTTTCCTTGCGTTATCGTTATTACAATTGCAGGGCTTTCGTTGTTATATTATACTCCGCTAAATATTGCAGGCATGTATAAAAGCTGGTTTGTAACGTGTATGAAAGACAGATGTCTGCTTTGCTTTGGGCAGGTCTGTGTGTGGTGGCAGAGGGCTGTGCAAACTGCCAGATAATCCTTTTAAAGAAGTAGGCTTAAGCTGGCCATAGATGTTGAGATTTTTAAAAGATCCAATCATCATCATGAGACCACGATTATATCGGAACAATCGTACGAATTGTCCATCAACTAAAAAGACCAATTTGCCAGGAAAACAAAGGGGAGCTGCCTGCTTGGCCCTGCAAACATAGATAGATTGCACTGGGACCGACAAAGATTTTTTGACCTGGCCGATCAATTTTCTGACAGATGTCGGCCGAAAAATCGTAAGATGTTCAATCGTTCGAATCCCACTAACTGCATGATAATTTCGAAGGATTGGTCGGACTTCGCTAAAATCGTCGTTCGGCAAGAGAAATCTTTGCGTCAATGGGGACCTTAAAGTACAACACAGTGTACAGTCGGTGGTTGAGGTTTTTTATACCTTGAATGAGCTCACAACTCGAATATTTTCTGATTTAAGGAAAAACTCGAATCAGTGAATTCGGATGAACAACCCAAATCGAGTTCCGCTCCAATTAATCAAGTTTTTGAGAGAAACCCACCTATAAAAACTTGAACATCATGAAGACTATAAATATCTTCAAATGGTTCAAGGGACCTCTGCCATTGACTCCTACATGACCTCCACAGGTTTTAGCTGGAGTATTTTTAGATTCAAACTAGTTCCAGGGTCGGGGTATAATAAATCTCACAAAATCTGAGTTCCTTTTACAAAAACCCGAAAAATTCTAGGTTCTTTTTTTTACCCCTGAAAATTCGCATTTTTGACTGAAAACTACTCTCGAAAAACTAATTTTTCTGGAAAACACAACTCAACCTTTGATAAATCTGTCCCTAAGATGGATATTTATTCTTATAGTAACAGTACTTAGAAAATACATCCATTCATAAGTGATAAGCCTGTATGCCACCTGTGTTATTTCTCATTGATATTAATAAAAAGTGCTTTGACACCACGGCCTCATTTACAATATGTGGACTTAGAGCTAGACACAAAAAACGACATGAATTATACATGGCATATAGAAAGTCAGCTGTATTCCATTCCATTGATTCCATGTGAATTTGGCCCAATACCCAGTTCTACAAAGCACATTAAACAAGCCTGCAGTCAGGTGCAAAGTCCAGAGTTTGCACACAGCTCCCACACACACTGTTTTCCACTCTGATGGAGAGCGTGTTAGAGAAAGATCACATTCGCATTTGCAAACAGTTCCAGGTTTGTGTTTGTGGTGGTAACAATGACCCTGATGTTCCATGAAAAAATTCTGCAATGCTCAGAAAATCATGCCTATTTTCATCTTTTTTACCTTCTTTGTTTTAAATGCAGGTGTTCTGTTGTGATATGGGGGGGGGGTCATATGCTTGTTGTGCTGGACTAACCAGAAACCAGTGGGTAATTTTTAAACATTTCCCTTCATATATCTTTGTGCATGAGGCAGGCTCTGATTTTTTTTTTAGATTAAAAAATCTAATTGAATAGGACCTTTGGTACAGGCCCAGGGCTATAATGTGGTTGAAATCTCTGTACCCTGTGTACCTATGCCCCTTTTTCATTAGGAGCAATTGTGTGTATGTGTTCCTGTGAGTTTACTGTAAGGGCGGTGTTACAGAGACAGCATTTTGATCCAGGATCTTCTCAGAGAAGCTGCAGAGATTAAATACCTGGAAACACAGGCAGCCACTTCCCATTCGTTTATGAGATCTATATGTTCAATATATATGAGATCAATATAGGGGAGCACCCACCTGCAGGAAAATATATATTAGGGATGTCTAGCTGTTTACTTTCTAATTATGGTTGAACTACAATTCCCAGAATTCACTTGCAACTCGGTCAATGGAGTGGCTTCAGGATAACCATTCCTGACATAATAACAAGTAATGTTTAGTCATTAGTGTGTAATGCAGCATCTGAATAGTGAATATTCTCTAGCAGAGAGACTCTTAATTCATTTAGATGAGGGTTTGTGGTGCACTGGCCCTTTAAGAGCTCGGAGGTGGCTGCTCTCTGTGTTTATTAAGTGACTGCGTACTGAACAGCTGAGGCTTTCAAAGGGCTGGTGTAGGGAGTTTGTCCAGCAGGAGTCCCTGGTTAAAGGCTGACCTATGAACATGTCAGCCCAGCCCTGATAAGTTTACACTAATGTGGGATTTTTTTCCTTATGCGGCAAAGAAAGAAAAAGTTTGGGGAGGTTTTAGCCAGTTGCAGTGTGAAAGCAGGAACAGCCTGGCAGCAGCATGAACACACACGGGTCCCATCGCTGTGCTGATAACTCTGCACATTTAACCTGCAAGTAAGTCCCTCGGCTTGTTCACTTCCTTATTCTTCTTGCCCCAAGGCCACTTGCTTTCTCCCTGCTGTTCATTTTCTGTGGCTCCTGTCAGGCAAGTCATGGGCCACTTGTTATGGAGTGTTGCTTGCCAGTGCAGTGCTTGCTTGTGAGTGCAGGATTGGGCTGCCTTCTATTTGTGCTCAGGCAGGGGCTCTTTTAGCTGTGGAATTTCAGAGGGAGCAGAGAACAGGTCTGGCGGCATATTTTTAGTTGTGTGTATGTGTCATGGTGGTTTGGAAATATCGGCCACGGAAAGGCATGCTTCTATGCACACAAGGATCCTGTTTTATCTAGGAACGGCTGTGTACAAGTTGTACTCTGGAACAAGTTGATGGTCTGAGACAAAAGGTAAATCATGTAGTTAAGTGGTGGGCGGTGATGGTGGGGGTGGGTTGGATGATTATTGCACCCTGGCCATCAAATGCTCACATTCAGTATGGCTCAAACAGGGCTGCACTGTGCGGCTGTCATCTGACTGCTTGCATGTCATATCAGGTGTGTTGTTTAGCCAGAGGAGTGGCCCAAACACTGCATTCAGGCTACAGCCACTGGGCTTGCATTAAATATACCTTGTCACCACCATTGCTTTCAATTAGGCTCTCCGTAAGTGAGTCCATTTCCAAATTAGATGGGACTTTGTTCTCATTCTTGAATTGTTGGCATTTGTGACCTGCAGCTCCAGGTAAATCATTGTCCATGTTTTTTTTATACTCTGCTCATCCGAAATCCTACTTTTCTTTACTAAATGTGCAGACTGCATAATTTTTGTGATTGTGGTGTGTTCTTTTAATAGTTCTGTGAGATCTATAGGTTTGCAAGTGCATACATGTAATATAGTGGGGATTTTTCGCTTAATATACAGTCTAAGCTGGTGCACTCTGAAACAGAAAATCAGCAACTGCCTGGGTGTCTCACAGAGCTTTAGTGCAGTTTGTTTTTGTGTGTGTGTGTGTGTGTGTGTGTGTGTGTATATATATATATATATATATATATATATATATATATATATATATGTGTGTGTGCAGAACTCCACACAGCAGCAGGGTTATTCAGTAACATGGATGGGAAAGTTTGTGTCTAGTAACTTATTGATAACAATCTATGTTTAGCTCATACTAGTGCAAACTGTCATAATAAAAAGAAAATGTATAACTGCTACTTAAAAAAAAAACTTCAAATAAAACCATTTTAAAATAAAATAGCATTTTAATGCCCCTGTGGAGTTTTTTGTTTGCTTGCTATGCTTTAGTATCTCAGTAATTCTGCTCATTCATCTTATAAAGGGATTGTGGAAGAGGGCTCATTGTGGATCCCTTCTTATTTCCAAGAATGGATATTGGGTCCTCCTTCTGCAGAGCTTCTCATTCATCTAGGGAAAATAGCATTGTTTTGTCACTTCAGGTATCGAACACCTAATGTTCTATTGCGATAAGGACACAAAATCATGGGGGATGTAATAAATGGTTTCCAAATAACATCTAGGCCACTGTGCGTAATACATTGTATTCTGGCACAAAACAGACTTTATTTTGTAAAGATAGCGAATCATTCATTTAATGCTAGTTTTTGTAACCAAAAATGTATATGTGTGATTTTATATAATGTTTTGTTTTTTTTTAACCTGAGAAACTTATTTTTATTTCTGTTTTTATAGGGGACCAGGAGAATTTTCAGACTGGTGAAAATGACAAAGGCGGTAATGCTCCTTATTTTGTGGAAACCCCTTACGGCTACCAGTTAGATTTGGATTTTCTTAAATATGTGGAGGACATACAAAAAGGAAACACTATCAAAAAAGTCTCTCTTCTGAAAAAGCGTAAGCTGGTTCCAAACTTTGCAGAGGGTAGGAATCCTCCCAGCCAAGAAGCTGGTTGGCCCTCAACAGACTCTCTCTCATCTTCCAACAGCGATGACAATAAACATTCTCCTTCTCTGTTAACTCGGAGACATACTGTTTCTAACACTGCCAGGCCATCGTCTCAAGAAGCATCTCCGAGTTTTCTGACTGTGCCTGAGAATAAGCAATTGCCACCTCCTTCTCCCCAGATACCCCAGCACAATTTTCATGTTACCAAAACTTTAATGGAAACTCGAAGAAGGCTAGAGCAGGAAAAAATCATCATGCAGGTCGCTTCTTCCTACAACGATATACGTCGGCCGAGGCTCGCTAGTTTTGGTGGCATGGGATCTACTGGTTCACTGTCATCTGTTACAGGAACTACAGGTCACAACTTAACTGCACAACAGCTTCAAAATGGACACCAAGCCAATGGAGATTACAGTGTCTTATTTGCCTCATCTTTAGGAAGCTCCATACGTCACAGCCCACTAAGTTCTGGTATCTCTACCCCTGTGACTAACGTTAGCCCCATGCATCTCCATCACATCAGAGAACAGATGGCTATTGCACTAAAGCGTTTAAAAGAACTCGAAGAACAGGTTAAAACGATCCCCGTACTGCAGGTTAAGATTTCAGTATTACAGGAAGAGAAAAGGCAGCTTATGTCAGAAATCAAAAGCCAGAAGCTAAGCAACCAAAAAGACACTGCAGGTTTCCGGAAGAGATCTTACAGTGCAGGAAATGCTGCCTGTTTTGAACCACCGTCTAGGGTCAGATCTGCTGGGGAGTTACATATCGACTCTGATGATGAAATGGAAACGCCAGAGCAGAATTCTCAGACACTTAAAGAGTTTAGGCAGTTGACAGCTGAAATGCAAGCTCTGGAAAAAAAAATATATGACAGTAGCGTAGAGACCTACTGCCCTGACAATCTACCGAGAGAGATTAAAACAAAAGAAAAAGGCAGCAGGTCTGTTGCTGTCGGTGCTGATGAAAATATGAACGACATAATAATATGTTATAAATCTGTGAAATCTACTCGGGATGCCTCTGTGGGAACAGAAGTGCAAGTGAAAAACCTTGGGGTTGGAGTAACGGAGGAAATGCTCGGTGTGACTTCAGAAGCTGAAAGAGAATTTGAACTCCAGCAACAAACAATTGAAGCACTTAAAGATAAAATCTATCGTTTAGAAACAGACTTAAGGGAAACGACATATGCCATGGAAATGACCAAACTAAAGCTGGAGATAAAAGCAGCAGGGTCACGAAAAAACGTAGACAAAGCAGTATTGGCTCAACCCCTAATGTACAGCAGGAGCACAGAAGCTAGTGTAGAAATGAAGGACCAAAGTATTGGAGATCATGTTGATGTAATAGATGCTTGTGTTGGTGACAGCTTACAAACTGTTAGTGTTGGTGTTTTATGTAGTCCTATTGTTCAGAATGCAGCTGCGGGCTCCAACCTGCCAATGAATAGCTGGATTGTGAAAAAGAAAGTAGAAATGTGTGACACTGGAACAGGGAGGGATCTTGACTTTTGTGACAAGTGTGTCGGCACTGACCAGGCGCTGTTTGAAGTTGCTCTTAATATAAAGGAGCCTGTAGATCAGCGGGACAGAAAAGCAGATCTTAAAGCCAAGGAATTAAGATCCGTAGGATGTGGAGATGGTTCAGTAGATGTTACCATTAAGCCTGTGATAGAAAGTGTGTCATGTGGGGTAAACACAGAATTTGTGAACAAAGTAGATTCTGCAGTGACCGCATCACCTTGCATGGCAAGCCAACAAACCAACACTGAAATGGACACGGCAAGTCAGTATACAAACACAGACACACAATGTTTTGTTGATGCAAGCACAAACACAGTATTGAGCACTTACAGTAAGCAAACCAACACAGAGACCGTGGAGATGCGCTCGGTGGCCATAGGCGATGGCAAAGTGAAGGAAGTGAATTATTTACCAAAGACTCGGTCCATTGGAGTAAGCACTTCAGATTGCGATTTTGAGAGTTCATCCTCCACACCCAAGACCAAAGACTTTGGAGTAGGACATATCAATATCATGGATAATTTTTTGGTAGGTATGAAATCGAGAAGCATAGCTTGTGGAGCCAGCGAGGCACTTCCGCTTGGCACAAGGACCATAGCTGTAGGCGATGAACCTTTCCAGGAGCAGGAATGTATGCCTGTCATAAACAAGGAGTCCACACCTGACTCTCCTGCACAAATTGATCACTATATTGAACGAGTGCAAAAGTTGCTCCAGGAGCAGCAGATGCTTCTTGCTGAGAACTACACTGAACTGGCAGAAACCTTTGGAGAACCTTATTCTCAGATTGGCTCCATCAACTCTCAACTTCTCAGCACTCTCTCTTCCTTCAACTCTGTAATAAAGTATGGTAGCAGTGAAGAATTGAGCATCTCTGCCGTTAAGAGACATTCTGCTGAGATAGACCCCTCTGCAGGTAAGGCCATGTTTTCTTTAACTCATACAATGAAATGCATGTCACTTTGTGTTGACATGACTGCTGGTTTCTCTCTAATATTCTATTTACAGTATGCTGCAGCATATTCATGACAGTATCATTTTCTTTAGAAAAGGTTTCATGAACTTTGCATGTTTAATCGTATCCTGTGATAGCTTGATGTTGTTTTGTGTTTTCATAGGTAAACATTATTTGAATAATCTCTCTTTAGCATAAATCCAGCTTAGACTTCAATTACTGAAGAGTCACAACACTCGTCATTTAGGGCTAGTCCACACGGGGAGATAGCGACGCGTTTGCGGTCGCGGCGACAAAGCGAGGCGATGCGCTTTTCAACAGTCGCCTGAAAATGCCTCGCCAGGCTTTTTCAGGCGACTGTTGAAAAGCGCATCGCCTCGTGTGGTTAGCACAGGCGTTTTTACATAGGCGCCCATACAAAACTGTCGCCTGCGCCGGTCGCGGCGACCGCAAACGCGTCGCTATCTCCCCGTGTGGAATAGCCCTTAGAGGGGTTGTTAACCTTTGAGATAACTTTTAGAGGCAGATTTATCAAAATGTGAGTTTAGAGCTTAATATATAAAAACCCACCCACTCCATCATTCTATTCACCTAACTTTCACCTGCTGATAAATACAATTCTAAAAATCCCATAGGAATGAATAGAACATGGGTGAGTTTTTATTTATTAAGCTCTAAATCTCATATTTTGATCAATCTGCCCCTTTGTATGATGTAGAGAGTGATATTCTGAGACAAAGTCCAATTGGTTTTAATTTTTTATTATTTGTGGTTTTTTATTATTTATTTTTTTATGCAGCAGCTCTCCAGTTTGCAATTTCAACAGTTTGGTTACCAGGGTCCAAATTACCCTAGCAACCATGCATTGATTTGAATAAGAGGATGGAATATGAATGAGGTGACCTCAAAAGATAGATGGGTAATAAAAAGTAGCAATAACAATGCATTTGTAGTCTTACACAGCATCTGTTTTGTAGATGGGGTCAGTGACCTCCATTTAAAATCTGGAGTCAAACGGAAAAGGCAAATAATTAAAAAACTATAAAAAAAAATAAAATAATCAAGACCAAATGAAAAGCTGCTTACAATTAGTCATTCTATAACATACTATTATGGGCCCAATGATCGGAACATAATGAAGGGTAAATGGGCGGTCGGATTGCAGGACTGCATCAACATAGATGCGAGCCATGATCCGACGGGATTTTTAACCCTGCTCGATTGACATCAGGATGACTTTCGGGCAGATATCGATCGGGGAAGCCAGTTGGAGGGCCCCTTACACGGCTTTACATACAAGCTTCCAGCTCGGTCTGTCGGCAGCTTTGAATGTACATTAAAAGTTACCTATAGGTCATGCTGATCATTTTTTTGCTGAGAGGTCTGTTATTGAAAGTAATTAGTTAAAGTTCCTAAACCTGACTGATTCGCCAACCTGACTGATTCGCCAACCTGACTGTCCCATCTCAGCCTGTCAGTTAAAGTTTGTAATGCTAACGGACTCCTGTTGCACAAATATGGCAGCCCCCTCATAGATGAACACAGGGAGTCAGACAGGTAATGTAAAAGCATCAGGCTAATACTTTATAGCAAAACTATAAGCAGCAGGTAAAGCCAATATTATGATAGATACAAAAAAGGTTTGATTTCTGGTGTCAGTATCTCTTTAAGGCTTTTAAGCATAATACAAAGAAGTGTCAATATGAAGTCCCCCGCCCCCAAGTTCCAACCATACTCGGGGCCGGATTTACATAGTGGGTACCCCTAGGCCTGCTGCCGTTCGTCACCCCTGTCCCCTCCCCTTTATTCGTGCAAATTTTCATCATCTGGACTGGAGCAATGGGGATTGGCGCATGGGAAATTTAAAAAATGATTGTATCTTCAGCGCATCCGCAATGTTTTTGAACCAATGTGGGTGTGGTTGGGCAGCATGCCATCCCCCTAAAATCCTGCCGTCTTAGGCCCGGGCCTAGGTGGCCTTTCCACAAATCCAGGCCTGAGCATACTAGGGATGCACCTTATACAGTATTTTAGGATTCAGCTGAAACCTTTATGAAAGATTTGGTTGAATCCAAACCCTAATTTGCATATGTAATTCAGGAGGAAAGATAACAATTTTTGACTTCATTGTTTGTGTGACAAAAATGCACGTGATGTTTTGGATTTGTTCAGCCAGGCACTTGGATTTGGCGGAATCCCAATCCTGCTGAATAAAGGCCGAATCCAAACAGAATCCTGGATTCTGTGCATCCCTAAAGTGTAGTCATGTCCCACATCTGTATCTCCACAATATTAGTAATTGCAAGTGCATGAAAGATACCTGACCTAACCCAATATTTCTTCGATAAGCAACCACGATGATAATAATGCAGATTGTGAATATGTGGCTGGTGTTCTAGACAGCAAATAGCTGTCTTGATTAATGTCCTTGAGGCCACACTGAAACTCATTGATGCATGTTCTTCAGTCTCGGATAGATAGATAGATAGATAGATAGATAGATAGATAGATAGATAGATAAATAGATAGATAGATAGATAGATACTGGATGTCTAACATAACAGAACACTACTTCCTGCTTTTCAGCTCTCTAACTCTGACTTAGTCAGTGACTTGAAGGGGGCCAGATGGGACATAACTGTTCAGTGAGTTTGACCCATGTGCGCCCCCCCCCCCAAGTCATTGATTGGTTACTGCCTGGTAACCAGTCAGTATAAACCAAGAGAGCTAAAAAGCAGGAAGTAGTGTTCTGGCTATTATATTAGATATCCAGTCACTCCAGCCTTTATACATTACATTTTTGCCTAACTAACTATATTAGAAACATTTTTTATTTTGCACAACCTATCTATTTACCCAGGTTTTTATTTTTATACTGAACATGTATATGTAATGTATTTTACTGGCCTGAAGAATCAGACAAACAGATGTAACTGTGCTTATCCCAATATTCTTAACACAGCTGCATCAGAAATGTGGCTCTTCTAATCCACTTGGATACTGAAGCACATCTTTTGAACGTTGAGGTTTTACTGGCCTGGCCAGTAAAAATGACACTTGATGCCAATGTTATTAATAGGCAACAATGTTAAAAAGAAAATATGGCGTCCACTATGTGATTGTGCATTATTTTGTTTTCTTTTCTTTTCTTTTTGTAAAACTAATAAAAAATTTCTGAGTAAAAAAAAAAGAAAATATGGCAACCCTAACAGTATCAATCACAGGGCAAATTGTCTGCCATCGACCTTTCCTTTTGTTTTGGTTTTTTACTTGAAACTGGTTGTAAAACCTGCTGTTTGGAGACGTCATTTTTCGTGTTCAGTAACTGGATTGGGTGGGGTGAGGAGTGAACTCCTAGTGCTGCTATACTAGAAACTAATTACCTAGTGACTTGTACGAATATGTTTATGAGGTGGATACTGCAAGCCAAGTACATAGTAGTAGTAGTAATAATAATGATTATCATCATATTGATCTGAAGGACTCCTTCATTAAGTTAATTGAGTATTTATTATCTTTGCTGAGTTAAAACAGATTTTCTTGGCTAAAGCCAAGCCCATATGCTGAAGAATGGAAGTGCATTGCAATGATCTAAGCCGGGCATAATCCTTATCTACTTCATAAATATGACTGAATGCAAAATGTAACGTGAAAGGGACAATGGAGAATATGGCGGTGACTGTCATGTGACTGCATTAAGTTACAAAGTTCCTGCATGTCAGAATAGAGAAAGGGAGAGAATAGAGAATTGCGCTGCTGCTTATAATTTAGTGTCATTTTTGTCAGAAACAACCTCCTCATTAACAAATACAGTTTAGTGTATATCCAGTATACTATAGGGGAAAATAACCTCTATAGATGGGATATGGACTAATGCTGCCCCATATACACATAGTATCAATATAGTGTTTATTTAGTGATCTGATGTACAGTGTGTGTGTTTTATGTAAGGGGTTAGAACAGAAATACTTATTTTGCTACATGTGCTGACAGAGACTTCTACAAAAATGTGCTTGAAGGCAGCGCAGGCCAGTCTGGTCCCTAAAGGGTAATCCTGTAGTGAAAAGCAGTATGTTTATTTAAAGGAGGCATCTGTGCATATAAGTTGCATAGCCACACTTATTTATACATATCCATGGATATATATGTACAGACATAGTACACTCTGCAGTTTCCCTCCTGCCTACATCAATTCCTCACACAACTAAATAGGACCACAAAACCCTGCACATATAATGAGCTCATCTTGCCCATATTTACCTACTCATATACAAACACAGCTCCTTCTCCCTCATGTACAACCACCCACACTCGCTATTCTTCATGGATCATAACAACCAATATGTGCTTCACTTCATATTTTAGTACACAATTCATGGCATCTGGGGCTCCCTGTTATTTGCATTTCTGTCTTAAGGTGGCCATACACGGAGAGATCCGCTCGTTGAGGTGGGCAATATCGGGCTGATCCAATCGTGGGCCCTAGGGCCCAATGTTTGGATTATAATGAAGGGTTAATGGGCAGTCGCATCGTGGGACTGCATCAACTGCATCAGGATCCGACAGGATTTTTAACCCTGTCCGATCAACATCTGGTCGAGGAAGCCCATTGGAAGGCCCCATTCACGTGCCAATAAGCTGCAGACTCGGTCTGTCTGTTGCTTTTATCAGCCCATGGATGCCCAGCTTTAATAGAGAACTAAACCAACTTTTTTAAGGTGAGCTTTGTGCAGTTGGACATATCTAGAAAAGGTGCATAAACATTGTCTGAACTACCAAAAATAAACATGTATTTTTTTTTTTTTTACATATCTGATTCTCTGTGCTAGCTGCTACCAGTTTCTATACCCCTTAGGCTCACAGTGTCATGCAACTATTTCCTCACCTTGCTCCATTGTGAAGTGATGGATTCTGGGACTTGAAGTCCCTCTACTTTGCAAAGAATCTGTACACTACCCACTATGAAAAGCAGAGGGACATCAAGTCGCAGAATCCATCATTTCACAATGAAACAAAGGGAGGGATGCATAGTGAGCCTAGGAATGCACTTATCCAGGGCCATATTTTTATTAAGGCACCAGAGAGCTTGTGCCTAGGGCGGCAGGTTTTGGGGGGCGGCCCTTGGGTGCCTATAAATTTATG